>NC_064814.1:3836569-3862630 GCF_023721935.1 Panthera uncia | reverse complement strand
CAGAGCATGAACAGGGGAGGGGCAGAGAGAGAGGGAGACACAGAATCTGAAACAGGCTCCAGGCTCTGAGCTGTCAGCACAGAGCCTGACGCGGGGCTCGAACTCACGGACCGTGAGATCATGACCTGAGCTGAAGTCGGACGCTTAACCGACCAAGCCACCCAGGCGCCCCCAGATACTAAGAATTTAAAAAGAGGTAAGAGAAGCAACCTAACTTCACACCTCAAAACTCGCAAGAGAACACATTAAGCCCAAAGTTAGCAGAATGAAGGAAATAATAAGGATCAGAGCAGAAGTAAATAAAATAGAGACTAGAAAAACAGTAGAAAGGATCTGTGAAACTAACAGCTGATTCGTCAAAAAGAAAAACACAATTGATAAACCTTCAGCTAGACCTAAAAAGAAAAGAAAGACTCAAAGGAATGAAATCAGAAGTGGAAGAGGAGACTCTGCAACTAATAACCACTAAAATACATGGAACCGTGAGAGGCTGCTGTGAACAATTATATGCCAACACATTACTTAACTTAGAAGAAATGAATACACTTCTAGAAACAACTTACCAAGACCGAATCAGCAAGAAATATAAAATCTGAACAGACCAGTGAGTTAAGAGATAGAGTCAGTTGCCAAAACACAGAAAACTTCAGGACCAGATGACTTCACTGACAGAAATTCTACCAAATATTAAAGAAGAATTAACATCAGTCCTCAGACTCTTCCAAACTATCAAGGAGAAGGGAATACGTCCAGACCCACTCTACAAGGCCAGCGTTACTCTGATACCAAAACCTAAGAAGGATACCACAAGAAAACCGTAGACCAATATCCCCAATGAACGTACATGCAGAAATTCTCAACAAGATATTAGCAAACTGAGTTCAACAACACATGGATACGATTACATTCCGTGACCAGGTGGCGCTTGTACCTAGGATGCAAGGCTGGTTCGACATACACAAATCAGTAAATGTGATCTATCCCATCAATAAACTGAAAGATAAAAATCATGTGATCATCTCGATAGATGCAGAAGAAATATTTGACAGCATACAGCATCCTTTCATGATTTGGGAGGGTGGGGGGAACCTTAAGCAGACTGGGTAGAGAAGGAACGTACCTCAACCTAATAAAGACCGTAGGTGACAAACCCACAGCTGACATTTTACTCAGTGGAGAGAAGTTGAAAGAGTTCATTAGATGAGGAACAAGGCAAGGATGCTGACTCTCTCCACTCCTGTCCAGTAAAGTGCTGGAAGTCCTGGCCAGGGCAGCTCGGCAAGGCAGAAGGGGGGAAAAGGCATCCATATTGTCCATATTGAAAAGGAAGAAGTCAAGTTCTCGTTATTTGCTGATGATACGATCCTGTATATAGAAAATTCCAAAGAATCAGTCGAAAAACCTAGAATCGGTCGACAGTCTCCGTAAAGCAGCAGAATACAGAATCGGCATACAGAAATCAATTGCATTCCTTTGCACTAATGATGAGGCATCTGGAAAAGAATGAAAACCATCCCATTCACAATAACATCAAAAACAATATAGTACTTAGGAATAAATTTAATCAAGGGAGTGAAAGATCCGCACAATGAAAACTGTAAGACTTTGTTAAAAGAAATTGAAAAAGACACAAACAAATGGAAAGGCATCCCATGTTCATGGATCAAAAAAATTAATATTGTTAGTCTGGTTATATTACCCAAAGCGGTCCCCATCAAAAAACCAAAGGCATTCCCAGAAGTAGAAGAAACAAAAACAATCCTGGGGCACCTGTTTGGCTCAGTCAGTTAAGCACCCCAACTCTTGATTTCAGCTCAGGTCATGGTCTCACAGTTTGTGGGATCGAGCCCCACGTCGGGTTCTGCCTGACAACGGGGACCCTGCTTGAGATTCTCTCCCTCTCTCTTTACCCCTTCCCCCCTCAAAAATAAATATTGAAAGAAAAGAAAAACAATCCTAAAATGTGTGTGAAACCACAAAATACTCCAAGTAACCAGAGCGGTCGTAAGGAAGAACAAAAGTGGAGGTATCACACTTCTGAATTTCAGACTGTACTACAAAGCCACGGTAATCAAAACAGTGGTACTGGCGCAAAAATAGACAGTCTGGGGCACCTGGCTGGCTCATTTGGTAGAACATGTGACTCAGTCTCAGAGTTGTGAGTTCAGGCCCCATGTTGGGTCTAAAACTTCCTTAAAAAAAAAAAAAAAAAATTAGACACTTCGGCCAGTGGAACAGAATAGAGCCCACAATTAAACCCCAGCATATACAGTGAACTAGTATTTGACAAAGGAGCCAAAAGTACTGATTGGGGAACGGATGGTATCTTCAACAAAAGGTTCTGGGAGAAATGGAGAGACGTGCAGAACAATGAAATTGGACCCCTATCTCACACTACTCACAAAAATTAATTCAAAATGGATCAAAGGCTTAAACAACAAAGCAAAACAAAAACAGAAGAAAATTAAAGAAGAGGCCTGTCAGTATTGGTCTCGGCAATAACTGGGGCGGGGGGGGGGGGGGGGGGGTGGACAGCAAAAGCATAGACAACAAAAGAAAAGTCAACAAATGAGGACTACATCGAACTCAGAAGTTTCTGCACAGCAAGAGAAGCACCAAAATGAAAAAACCTATAGAACAGGAGGAAAATTTTGCAAGCCATGTACTGGATAAGGGGTTAATATCCAAAATCTTTGGATCTATCAGTCAAACTAATGACCCAAAAAAAGTTTGATTAAAATAACTAAATCGGGGGTGCCTGGGTGGCTCAGTCGGTTGAGCGAACGACTTCGGCTCAGGTCGTGATCTCGCAGTCCGTGAGTTCGAGCCCCACGTCAGGCTCTGTGCTGACAGCTCAGAGCCTGGAGCCTGTTTCAGATTCTGTGTCTCCCTCTCTCTGACCCTCCCCCGTTCATGCTCTGTCTCTCTCTGTCTCAAAACTAAATAAACGTTAAAAAAAAAAAAATTTTTTAATGAAATAACAATCGGCATTTCTGCAAAGAGGACATCAGAGTGGACAACAGATCCGTGAAGATCATCAGGGAAACGGAAATCCAAACCACAGTGACGTCTCCCCTCACATCTGTCAGAATGCCTTTTCTCAAGAAGATAAGAGACAGCAGGTGCCGGCGAGGACATAGGGAAAAGGGAACCCTTGTTGCAATGTCGGAGGGAGCGTCAATTTGTTCACCTGGCATGGAAAACAATACGGGGGTACCTCCAAAAACGAAAAGAAGACTTACTGTACGGCACAGCCATTCCAGTTCGGGCATCTACCCAAAGGAGGAAAACAGGATCTTGACAAGATAGTCGCTTCCATGTTTATCACATTATTCACAACAGCCAAGGAGTGGAAACCATCCAAACGCCCATCAACGGATGAACGCGTGGAAAAGATGCCACCATATATACACAACGGAATATGATTCAGCCACGAGAAAGGGGAGTATCCTTCAGTCTGCAACATATCCTTCATTCTGACAGATCTTAAGCACATCAGAGGAAGGCAAGTTCTGTATGATATCGCTTGTATGTGGCATCTAAAATGTTAAACCCCACAGGAAACCGTGAATGACAGTTACCGGGGAGCAGGGTAGGGGGGTGAGTAACGGTGTTTCAGGGTACGAATTTGTAACAAGGAGTAGATAAGCCGCAGAGATCCAGTTCACGGCACGCTGAGCGCACAGTAATGTTGTAGTATGATGATGTAACAGGGTAAAATATGGCTACGTGGACCATCCTATTACAGCATGTAGGTCTATCCAGTAACATGTACACCTTAAGCTTATACAGTGTTACACGCCAAATTGATCCAGTTAAAAGATAAATAAGTAAAACAATAATTATGTTAGATATTTACATGGAAAATGTAGCTGATTCTCATTATTCGTCTCCAGGAAACAATAGGGTCGAATTCCTGTAAGCCACAGCATTTTTGTCAACCAGTCCGTACATAACCTTCCTTTATGTGCGTTTCTGGCTAAAGATACCTTATTTAATACATATTTCTCACAAAGGTGCCGTATATCTTTATAGTAAAACGTTGGCTAGAAGGAGTTAGCATTCTCCCGACCCTGGGTCCTGTGACCATAGATCTCTTTGGCCGTCCACACTGAATCCAGTGCTGTCGGCTACACCTTTCGAAAATCAGTCGTCATCTTGTGACTCCAAAAAGTTAGCCACTCTTCCCTTCTTTCCATAGCTTCATCGCACACGGTAGATGTTGCTTTAGCTCTTTCTGGGCAGCCTCACGTACAAATGGGTGACTGTTCTCTTCCTCTTGCCGGATGCACCGTATCGTTCATTCACTCACATTGAGCTTGAACAACAGCACCGCAGCTCCTGCCTGAACAACACTTAGCTGACGTGTTTTCTCCATCGGGCACGGCGCAGCCTCATTGCCCCCACGAGCCCTACAGCATACGTTAGCACTGTGCTTGGGGACCATTTCCAACGCCGAAACCGCCAACAAAGAGAACAAAACTGAAAAAAGTGGCGCGAAATAGACCACAGAGGGACACTTGTTGCTGTAGGGGAGCCGAGTGAGAAGCATCTTGTTTGGTCTGAGCCGAGAACGCGTGTGTCGGGCAGCCGGGACTCTTCGCCATCCCCTGCGTGTCCACAGACGACCCCAGAAGTGCCACGGGTTCTGATCTGGGGGCTACAGGTAAATGTAGCCAGTCGGTGAACGCACAGATGCGGAATCCGTGAATAGGAAGATCGACTTGATAGTTCCATGCAGGTGCCGAACTGTTGTGGTGCAAGCTGCCAGGACAGAAATGACCCATCGGTTCAGTGTGAGCTTGAAGAAGTTCATTGTACCCGGTTAGAATTGTAAGACGGCACAAAGTCACAGGTAGCCACACGAAACCAGTCGCTGGCCGGAGAGCGCATGAGGGCGAAAACCTTGTCTGTCTCGTATGACGTTGTGTCCCCAGCGTCTGGAAGAGCCCTCACGGGGGCGTGGGAAATGGAAACCGACGGCTGCGGGGGGTCAGCGGAGCCGTTTTAAACAGGATAATCGGGGCAGGGTCCTGAGGACCCCACCGGGGAAGGCCGTGTGGAGAAGGGGGTGCCTCCCAGGAGGGGAAGGGAGGGCGGACTCGGAGCGGCCCGTGTGGTGGGAGGAGGGGCAGGAGCAGGGCCCGGTTGCAGACTGTCGGGGCTCACGAGAGCAAAACCACAGCCTCCCTGTTTTCCGGGAGGTTGAGAGGCTCCCACCGGCGCCCATCTTGAGCTCGGCGCTCCTGACTGACGCTCCTCGGGCGTTTGGGTAAGCGTTGCCTCTGTTTGCTGTGCCCCAGGCGCCCTGCTGGAAAAGAAGGTGGACGTGGACAGGCGTGGACTGGGAGTGACCGACTACAATGGAGGGGTCACCAAAGCCCTTGGCTGCCGCCCACCAGTCTCCAAAGACTCTTCCGGGGACCGCCCCACCTTTCTTGACAAGGTATGAATTTAGGGGGTGTTTTGCTTGTTTGTTTTTAACACAAGGGACTTTTCATTTTAACCGTGTCCTTAATGCAAGCTGGATCAAATACTTGCTGGGCTGTAATACTTAAAGTGACTTTTACCCACTTTTTAAAATACGTATGAATGTTCAACTCAAAAGAGATGGTGTCGTGTTTCACGCGATGTGACTAAGAAAAAAATACTGAAATTGAAAACTGATTTTCCTCGCAGTGGGTCAACCTGGCTGGCTTGTCTGCTTCCATTTGCCCAGTAACAAGGGTCTTCAAATCTCTGTTTCACTGTCTTATTTTATACGCACAGTTCTTCCCCTTGGAAATGATGTTATGTGTTTACTCTCGGAAAAAGAGACTTGAAGTGGTTGTGCAGGTGCCCGTGTCTGGCCAGCTCAGCTCGGCCACTTGAGAGTTCGTGCAGGAGTCCGTCAGAAGCCCCTGGGGTGGGTCACGTGCCCAGACACCGGTTCGGTCCTTTCAGGACCGTCCCATGGCGAGGCCCCCTCTCCAGACTGGTGTGACTTCACAGGGAGACGAGGACAGCATCCCACGAAATTCAATCAGAATGTTGAACCTTGGAAATAAAATTAAAGCAAGGAAGGACAAGTTTAAAAACAAAACAAAAAACAGGCTCACAGGAGACAGAGGTGAGACTTCGCCTCCGTTCTTAAACAAACAGGGTCCCCTCCCGCCCGCCCCCCTGCCGAACGCTGTGGCCAGGCTGGGCCCAGGAGGAGCGGTGCGCAATTCCAATTTAACTTAGTATCTTGTATTTACACTTGGCTCAGGATGGGACGCTGACTTGTTTCCTTACCTTTAACATGTGGAATACTGCTACACGTTTGTTGGGAAGTTAGAAAAAACAGATCTGCAAAGGGCCTGGTCCATAACGTGACCTTAATAAATATAACAGGGTAAGAGTCTGTTTTGTAACCTACCCTATTATTGGCTTAAACTGCGCAAAATTGCTGTTTGCGGGTCAAAAACAGCTGAGTGTCAGCAGAATCCAACCTAATGTACACCTAGAGCCTCGATGATGACTTCTCAGAAGGAGCGGGTTTACTTGAACACGGTTGTACACCGTTTTCTAAATGAGGCTTTTGCGAATGTTTCCGTCGTCCTCCTGACTCCTGCCCCTGGGCGGGGTCGGTTGTGTATGAGAGCGTCCCAAGCTACCGTGTGTGCTTGCGGAATAATCGTTAACAGTGAAAGCAGCGTCTCAGTCTGGTTTCTCTTTTGCTTTTCCCCTCTTCCTCTGGCCCTTGTTCTCCATTCTCTTGTTGCCCACACTGTTTTGACCTCCTGATTCCTTACCATCCACACGCCTCTACGCCCTTGGGAAATTGCTTTGTGCTCTGTGGATGGACACTGCACACAGCTCACCCTCTGTTTCTCCCATCAGGACGGCGGCCTGGCGGAAGAGCCCACGACTTCACCATTTTTGCCTTCACCAAGCCTGAAGCTCCCCCTTTCAAACAGTGCACTCCCTAATCAGGCCCTGGGTGGGATTGCCTCAGGGCTGGGCATGCAAAACTTGAATTCTTCTAGACAGGTAAGGCCGTGGGAGAAAGCCAGCGCGGTCTCTGTTTCACCTGCCTCTAAAAAAATGTGTTTGAGCCACAAACTGTCCCATTTTTAATGAATACCCATACTTCACGATACAATCACGTATGAGAAGGTAGCCGAGAGAGTAGAAAGATCATCCTGCGGGTAATGTGCAGGTGTCGGGAGTGGAGTCCAGCTCCTGGGATTGAACCATAGTAAGGGAAACGCTTCCAGATCGTATTGTTACATGTAAGTAACACATAGTTCAGTGCCCTCGGTGCTGACCTACCGCTAGACTCCTTCATGGAGCCAGGCGGTGCCGTCCTTTCTCCTGGTCTCAAAACTGGAAATACATTGGTCTGTGAGAAAACACCACCTTTTCCCCTGCTTTGCCCTGAAGTCGAGGTGACATTTCGCTGGCTTCCAGAGAGTCGTGGTGGCATTCTCCCTCTCTGACGCTCAGGGAAGGGGAAAGTCCCCGTCAGGCTTTCACCTGACAGGAAACTGAGAGTTGAAGGGAAGGGAAGACTGAGAGTCGCGTTGGCTGCTGCTCCCTGGCACTTGTCTCTCCCTGTCCTTCTGGAAGACATGACCTGCTTTCCTGGCTTTCCTAGGACTTCCTTTTCCTGGGTTTCCTCACGCAGGAGGCTGACACGCACCCACCTCTGAGACCCCTCTCTAGGTGGAGGCTAAGCCGCGTGAGGCGGCCACGTGCGCACCTGCTGTCCCCGGGGACGGTCAGCGGCGCCTCCTGCCACCAGCGTCCCTGTTTGTGTGGTCCTCGCGGCCTGACGTCACTGATGCCGGTGGTAGTGCAGTGCAACGCCTGTTTCGGGTGACCTGCCGTCTGACAAGTAACCACCCTGCAGGCGGGGTGATGGGAGAGAGCCCCCGTGCCTGGCCGCTGACTCACCCCAGAGAAGCGGGAAGGACACCTAAAATGCATTGATTAGATCTCACACACAGATACCTGCCAGGATCTGGCCTTTTACTCAGCTTCAGCTTTGGCTTTTGTTGAAATTATACTTCTGTTTCCTATTTGAAAATGTCGCTGTCTTCGGCTTAGTGATCCCCGCCCTGACGACCCTGCGTCACCACAGGTCTCCCGTGACAGAAATAGAGCAACCCAGTGGCTCCGCGTGGCCATGGTTCATAGCACCGTATTATCAGGGTTTGTCTGGACGGGATAGTCCTGTCCAGGGACGTTTTCCGGCCGGCACTGTCGTGTGGCTTCTGCGATTTGGAAACACAGGCAGGCCTCGTGGGCCGGTCGGCCGTCGTCTGTAACCAGGCTGAACAAAACTGTCTGTGAAATTCACTTTGGTAGAAGTTCACGGTGCAGGGGGGAGTAGATACGCTTTGGCTCTCGTGGCCAGGCAGGCGGGGCCTCCCCCGGACCTCCCGCGGCGCCGGCGCCCTAACGCCCCGGTCCCTCCCGTGTCCCTGCAGATCCCGAGTGGCAATCTGGGTGTGTTCGGCAGCAGCGGAGCAGCACAAGCCAGGACCATGCAACAGCCGCCGCAGCCGCCCGTGCAGCCTCTGAGCTCCTCCCAGCCCAGCCTCCGCGCTCAAGTGCCTCCGTTTCTATCCCCTCAGGTGGGGCCCGCACCCGCGCTCCGGGCAAGGCCACGCACGCACGCACGCACGCCTGGGCCATGGCCATGTCACCGCTGTAGAGTGAGGGCGGGCTCACCCCCGCCCGCCCGACAGGAGGCTGCCAGGGCCACCGGCGTGGCCACTGGAAGCGCCGAGCGGGGGTCCTCCTGTCGTGCCAGGTGGAAAGGCGCCTCCCTCACTACCAGGCTGCCATTTGTGTCCTGCTCTTGACAGCTGTTCAGACGAGCCCAATGCACTGTCCTAGCTGGGGGAGGAAGGTGGCGAGCTGGCACTTTGCTTAGGACGTGAGGGGCCACGTGGGAGCAGTCAAGGACCGAGTAATGCTTTAGTGGCCGATGAACGGGATCGTGTGTCAGACCATATACGTCACAGACGTCTTAGTTAAGTCCGTTACTTCGTATTAGACCAGGCTTCCCACAGAGATTCCTTAAGAATAAAAAAAGAAGTCAAACGGAAGTCAGGAAGAGATTGTTACTGTTTTGTGTAGCTCAAAAGCATATGGATTCTTTCATTTTAATATTGTTTACTTACTAACATTCCATAATCTTACTCTTCGCACCGAATTTTTCATTACAATGTTTCGGTCTTTTCCCATGTAAAAATATTCAATAATAGATACTGATAATAAGTTATAGAATTAGCTGGAAGTAATTACTTCCCCACAAGTAATTGAACCCACGTTTGTGCCCTGAGCCGAGATGGCTGAAATGCAGGTCAAGTAACAGTTAAATTCATTCATCAGGACACGGGGCGAACTGCTCTGACAGAGACCCCAGAGGGCAGAAGCTCAGGCCAGACAGGCGTCTGCTTCTCTCGGGCGGCCGTGCAGGAGGCGGCAGCTCAGGGCTGTGGGGCGGCTCTGCCACGGCCCCTCCCGACAGCAGGGAGCCCCACCCGGGCAGGGGCCCTGGGCCCGGGTGGAGGGCAGCAGGCTTCCCACACTCGGCCAAGTGCGTGTCACCCCTCCCCCCCCCCCGCCCCGTGCCCATACCCGCCGCCTAGTGGCAAACACTGAGATCCCCGGTGCCGGGCCCCACCTGGTTCCCAGCCGCGGAGGTGCCCGTCCCGTTGAGAAGGGCGGATTGACGGTCCAGGCTCAGGCCGGCAGAGCCGGGGTGGACCACTTCCAGAGCCCATCCTGCGATGAGACCCTCCCGTGGGGTGGCACGGTGCCCGCCAGTGGGTGCGACTTCTCCGAGATCCCACGTCCACGGTCTCCAATCCTTAAATCGTGCCCGGCTGTTTTTGTGGTGACAGAACGTGAGATCTGTTTGCAAGGGGGTCCCCCAGATCCCGAGCAGCTCCACTCGTGACCGCGGCGTTTGGAGGAGGAAGGCTTTCTCTTCTTTGCCTGCCTGCCTCCCATGCGTCTTTCCCACAGAAGCACGTTAACTGCAATGGCAGAATGTCCAGGAGTTTGTCAATGGCTTTGGAGTTGATCCTTGAGACAGGTGTCACTCATCAACGAGTCTGCACCTTGAGAGACCAGCTGCACAGGCACCTGACGCCATCCTTTGTGTCCAACAGGTTCAAGCACAGCTTTTGCAGTTTGCAGCAAAAAACATTGGTCTCAACCCTGCACTATTGACCTCGCCGATCAATCCTCAGCATATGACGATGTTGAACCAGCTCTATCAGCTGCAGCTGGTGAGTGGACAGATCCGTTCAACTTCTAGAACTAAGCAAGTGTGCGCCCCTGACGTTCACGTATCTCTGCCAGCCACACACCCTGACCCGTACAAGTAGCTGGTTTAACGCTTTCTCCATGTCAGGGAGGCTCATTGAGACCCTCCTAAAATTTGTGGACTACTAAAAAAATGAGGAAGTTTTTCACTTACGGGTGCTGTTCCTTAGCTTTGTAAATTCCCTGGTCCCTTCACGGAGTCGTCCAGGTCTTACTGTCAGGCATGCCCCTCTAACTTGGGGTCTCAGCTAGCTTTTCTCATCCAGAGTTTCCCGTCTGGACCACAGAACACAAGAAACGCTTGACGATTTTCTAAATTCTTCAGGATGGTATACACAAATACTCTTTTGGAAGCATAAAAGAGAAGTTACTTCATGACATACAGTAGAATGCTTTGGAGATTAGGATTTAATTCTCTCTCGAAACCCCTGTTGAGAATGGTTGATGTAGCCTAATAATTCTGGAAGGCTTTACAGTTCAACATGTCTTAAATTTTTAGTTGTCAACAGTCTTTCTACTTTTACTATAAAACGCCAGGTCACGTGTCACGTATGAAGGCATACTGCATTTGTGTATGCCCAAGGACCAAGTGTGTTCTTTCTTTCTTTAATATGTTGACACCTGGTTTATTTGGAAGTCTCGTCCAACAGCTTCATCTCCTAGAAAATGACCAGGAATCATGAAGGAAGGAAAAAAGGCCTCCGATAGACAAAGGCATTGATGCGAAACCTTTCCTCACAGGAGAGCCGTGGGCCCTCTCAGCCCTAAGCCTTTACTGTCTGTTAGACTCCCATCTAGCCAGTTTGAGTGTCGGCTTCCCAGTAAGGAGCAGCATGGGACGGTAGGAGACAAGTGCCCCGAGACACATTGTGGTGTCGGGGAGGACACAGAGCTCTGGAAGGGGGGTCGTGACCGTGACAGACTCTCAGAGACAGTTTCTTTGTCCTTAAAATGGGAAATGGGGGCACCTTGCGGCGTGGGGGTGAGGCTTCCCAGGACCCGAAGGCACCAAGGGTGGGTGGTTCAAGCGCACAGGATTAGTGCTTTTACTACCAAGCTGACCTCAGATGACAAAGAAGGAAACAACCATAAAAATCAGGTACACACGTAAAAAGCATATTATTTAGAACTCTTGCTGTAGAGGAAAATCGCGTTATGCTCCTTGGTAACACTGAAGACGTGGCTGTATTCTGACATGAGACGTATCTGATTATCGTACTGATGTTCTAGAGTCTCTTATTCATACAGTCATTTTTATTGCCCCTTACGGTGTGAAAGACCTCAAGAAAATCTTTTCTTTTTTCCCATGGAGGCATTTTAGTTACACGTATGTATCACATCTCTAGAAGCAGAATCCCAGGATCTTCCCTCTGGTGCGTTTTCACCTTGCTTCTCCCTGGTCCACGATGCCCGCTGAGGCGGTCGGCACCGTGACACCAAACGGCAGGACGGGAGCAGATTGCTTGGCCATCTTTCTAGATGTTTGGGCTGTGTATCACGTCTGGTGCTGGTCGCTCCGCCCGGGAGGCTCACAGCACTTTTCCCCACTCTGTGAGCATCAGTGGTCTCAAATTGGCCGCCGTCACCGTGCTTCGTCATCGCAGTCAGACACCACACGGTGACTTTGGAGCAGGGCCTAGCCTGCTAAGCTAGGTGTTTGCCTCTCTTTCCGGCGTCGTTTGTGCTCTCGAGAGCATCTGCCAGGACATTCACTCACACTGCCGTGAGAGCATGGGAAGATGGCGGAAACTGCAGGAAAATCTTGAATTACGTTTCACGTATTCTGTTTTAAAACCAAGCATGCTGTTTTTAATTTTTTTTTTTTTACTAATTTTTTTAAAGTTTATTTATTTTTGAGAGACGGAGCGTGAGTGGGGGAGGGGCAGAGAGAGAGGGAGACACAGAATCGGAAGCAGGCTCCAGGCTCCGAGCCGTCAGCACAGAGCCCGACGCGGGGCTTGAACTCATGCACCGTGAGATCACGACCTGAGCCAGTCAGTGCTTAACCAACTGAGCCACCCAGGTCCCCCTTTAATTTTTTTTTTTTTTTTTTTTTTTTTTTTTCAAAATAATCGGTAAAAATCGGTTTTGGTGCACTCTGACGTTTTTAGGGCCTTTACGGATTCACTTAAGTGAAGTATTTTATTTCTCTATAATTCACAGATTAAGGAGGCACTTCTAAATATTTTTTAAATTTATTTCTTTTTGAAAGAGAGAGAGAGAGGGGCGCCTGGGTGGCGCAGTCGGTTAAGCGTCCGACTTCAGCCAGGTCACGATCTCGCGGTCCGTGAGTTCGAGCCCCGCGTCAGGCTCTGGACTGATGGCTCGGAGCCTGGAGCCTGTTTCCGATTCTGTGTCTCCCTCTCTCTGCCCCTCCCCCGTTCATGCTCTGTCTCTCTCTGTCCCAAAAATAAATAAAAAAAAAAACGTTGAAAAAAAAAAAAGAAAGAGAGAGAGAGAGAGAGAGCATGTGCGTGTGCAAGTGGGCGAGGGCCAGAGGAGGGGGTGGGGAGAGAGACTCCCAGGCAGGACCTGCATTGTCAGTGCTCAGCCTGAGCCACCCAGACACCCCTGGTTTTTCATCTTGCCATCATTTGTTTTTATTTTTAGTTGGTAGGACTCAAGCAGAAGAATTTTGATCTTGGGGCACCTGGGTGGCTCGGTCGGTTGAGCATCTGACTCTTGATTTCAGCTCAGGTCATGATCTCACGATTCGTGAGTTCCAAGCCCTATGTCGGGCCCCGGGCTGACAGTGCAGAGCCTGCTTGGGATTCTCCCTCTCCCTCTCTCTGCCCCTCCCCTTCTCTCTCCTTGTCTCTCAAAATAAATAAAGAAACAAGAAGAATTTTGGTCTCTTCATCAACTAAAAACCATTTGCAGACAGACCTCACTGTCTACCCTGCACGGGGGCGGGGGGTGGGAGGTGGGTACTGGCTGAAGTACTTTGTAAAACTCCACGCACTGGAAGGATTTGGGAAAGACATTTCTCCTTTTAAAAACGCTCTGCCTCACAGGAGGCTTAAACCGCAGCACGGTCAGGGGACCACGAATCTTGGCCGCTTTCTGCCTTTTTTTTTAAACTACTACGCAACGGCGGAACCGCTCGTTGACGACTTTCTTCCAGGATCTTAACTGTTTTCTCTCGACAGGCATACCAACGTTTACAAATCCAGCAGCAGATGCTACAGGCTCAGCGCAGCGTTTCCGGACCCGTGAGACAACAGGAACAGCAAGTAGGTGCCACCCGGAGGGCACAGCCGGACTCGCGGGCTCCCGTCTTCCCCGATCGGAAGACGCCAGGTGGCCGGCCGTTCCACCGTCGTTGACTTTCCGCCCGCCGGGCCGCCCCTGTTAGCGGTGCCGCGGTCCCCTGGGTTTGGGAGGAGGAGACCGGACGCCCCGGGTCTGCGGACAAGCGAGGGGCGCCACCTGGGGACCCCTTCGAATCCGCGTCTCTGCCACCAGGTCGCGCGCACAATCACTAACCTGCAACAGCAGATCCAGCAGCACCAGCGCCAGCTGGCCCAGGCCCTGCTCGTGAAGCCGCCGCCGCCCCCGCCGCACCTGTCTCTGCACCCCTCTGCAGGCAAATCGGCCATGGACAGCTTCCCCCCTCACCCCCAGGCCCCCGGCCTGCCTGACCTGCAGACCAAAGAGCCGCAGTCTTCACCCGGCACCTTTGCTCCCTACCCTCTCGGTGAGTCCCCGGCGTGGCCGCTCGGCGCTGGGTCCCGGGCCCGCTCGGTGGGGGAGCGGCGCCGGCTGTGCCGCAGAGCAGGGTCTCGCCGCGGCCACGGATACCTTTAAGCATAAAATCTTTGAAGGCCGTCCCGGTGGAAGCCCCAGAATTCCCGCACTTCCGCTGTTGAACCAGTTCTATCCCCGGTTTCCTCCTCTTTAGCAGCCGCCATCCTCCACCCTGACCGCAGGGTGAGTCTCTAACAGTTTTGCTAGTAAAGGCGTTCAGGTTTTTACAAATCGGGCACTTCTTGGAAAGCCACGGTTGTCCCTACACGTCCTGTGGTGTAGAAAGGGGTTCGTGTCATCCACCCAATCCCCATGCATGTGTTGACCCGTTCGTTCGCCTGCAGGAGGCGTGCTCGTGAAACCCACAGGTGAACAGAAGGCAGGGGCCGCCCTCCGGGTCTCACAAGCTAGCCAGGGGGCACAGGTCACGTAACCGAAGGCCGTACCGAGGAAATGTCGCGGGGAGGCATCTGTCCGTAAATTGATGGCGCGTGAAACGTTTGCTAGAAGAAGCCAGAAACTGGTGAAAGCTCTCAGGTTCGTCTGTCAGGTGGCTGTTAGTCTGAGGCTACAGGACAAAGGGAATCAGTGACCCGGGAAATGCACATCCGAACGAGCAAAAGCCAGTTCATGATACTGGATTTGCTCCTGGCCGATGGTGTCCCTTTCCATGACGCTACTCTCAAAAGAGCCATAAATCCCAATCGTGTGAGCACTGTCCACTTGACATACGATCGGTGTGGTGCGTCCTTAATATGAAACTGATGAATGCCCACTGTGATCATTCCACCCCTTCCTCACTGTCCGCGCTCACAGCCTTTTATCGCACGGAGCTGGGTAGTCTGGTAGCCGAGGCCTGGCCCGGGAGCTGGCCCACCCACCACCAGGGCTGGCTCAGCGCTGCTTGTGTGGCTTGCCCGACTGCCCTCTGCCTCAGCTCCTCATCTAAAGTGGGGGATATGGGGGCGCCTGGATGACTCAGTCGGTTAAGTGTCCAACTCCTGATTTCGGCTCGGGTCATGATCTCACGGTTTGTGAGATCCAGCCCCACGTCGGGCTCTGCACTGACAGTGTGGAGCTTCCTTGGGATTCTCTCTCTCTCTCTCTCTCTCTCTCTCTCTCTCTGCCCCTCCCACGCTCTCTCTCTCAAAATAAATAAGTAAACTTAAAAAAAAAAAGAAAGAAAGATCCTTTTCCTCCACTCCTCACCCCCAGCACACAGCTGCACACCCCTGCTCTCTCTCAAAAATCAACTTTAAAAAAATAAAGTAGGGGTACTTCCCTCCTGGGGTCCTTTAAAGATTAAGTGAGTTAATACATGAAGTTTTCAGGACAGTGCCCAGCATGCAACAAGCCCGTCTGGAATGTGAGCCGGACAGAGGCACGTCTGGTTCAGGAACTGTTACTTCACAACCAAACTCCACTCTGTCTGGTATCCCAGAATGCTTCAGCTTCAGCCTCCTAGTGTCCATGTGGCCTCTTCTTTTTGGGGAACAAAGTACGTCAGTCTTCACTCTTACAGATTCTTTCTCAGGGCAAATGAAAGAATTAGTACAGTGAATCTTCAAAATGAGATGAAAAATGATTTTGATAATCTTGTATAAAGTTGCCTATCCGGTTGGTTCTTGGCGTTTTTCTTCAGCGGTTGTATTTCCATCCACCTTCCTTCCCCCATCCACAGCGTCTCCTCGCTCCAGTGTTTGCTGACTGCTGGAATCTGTCGTCCACACGGGAAGATCGGGCGTAGAGTAACAAAAACTAACCTTCCCGGACAGCGCTTCGGAGGAGGGAGGGCACGTGCTCACCTCGTGGGGAAGGAGAAACCGGAGCAGGGTCTCCGCTTGGGTCTCAGAGGAGCGGGGACTTCAGTGAGGAGGAAGGGGCGCGTCCCGGGCGGTCACGCTGACTTGTGGGGCGTCCACGAGTGAGCGGGCATCCCCTCGGCCGACTAGATCTGTGCAAAGTGAGGGTGGCCTTCCGGCAGCCCCTGACGCACACAGGGGTTTTCTTCCATCCACAAAGTGTGTGCGTGTGTGTGTGCTAATTGCCAAAATTTCAAAATCGGAGGTTTTTAAATAAAGGTGACTTCTGGCTTCTCTTCAAGTGGCTCCACTGGGTCTGCCCGCCCCATGGCTGCCACTGGCTGGCACCAGCGGCAGGCACTTCAGGCGGGACGAGCCCTGTAGGGTTCGTCACCCTCCCCAGCAGGCCCGCCTCACGCCCACCTGGCTCCCGTAGGCATGTGAGTTTGCAGACGCTGATTTCGAGTTAAAACTAGAGGCGTTCGATACCTTGCTTGAGAGTCGAGGTTCACTTCTGCCTGGTCTGGGAAGGAAACGGTCTGTACGTACTGGGATGCACTTCTGTTGGCTGTCCTCTCCCAGCCGCGCGTTCAGTCCGGCCCGTAACGGGTGCCCCCGTCGGGGGCTCTTCACTGCGGCCTCGTTGCCATCCTCCTCACCTCTGTTTATTAACCTGGCACAGCGCGGCCACATCCGACCGCACGTGCTCTTAGCTCTACGGAAAAACCCAGAATGGGCATGCCTTTCCAGCTGGGGGCACGTGGCGGCCCCACACTCTCAAACGGGCCGGGTCCTTAAAGGGATTTGGTGTTTAATTCCTAACCTCCTGAAGGGCAGACTTCTGTAGAGCAAGGTCACTAAAAGTGGAATTGAATCACCCCTACCAGCCTTGTTCTAGGTGGTCCTTTAGAGCCCCATCTAGAACTCCGAAAGAGCTGTCCTGATCCGGGGAGCTTCCCTAAGATTGTCCTAGTCGTCTGGACGCGTCCTGTCTCTCAGTGGGCTCTGAGGAGCTCCAGGACCATGTTCAGCTCTGAAATGAGCCAAGTGGAAAGAGTCATTGGTCTTCCTTAATCAGAGACTGTTCGTTTCCACTTCACCTTAATTCAGGAATAACGTTCCTGGAAATAGATGTTGTTAGAAAGACAAATAGCTTTTCTCTCCACCAGCATTAAAAGTTGAAGTATTTGGCTACGAGTTGAGACTCGGATGGGTTCTCCAGGAGGGCGTTAGAAGGTAGTGAAATTTAGAGGACGAGCAGGCACATCCTAACAGCGTTTTTATTTTTAGCTGGACTGAACCCAAACATGAATGTCAGCAGCATGGACATGACTGGCGGTTTGTCAGTGAAAGACCCGTCTCAGTCCCAGTCCCGCCTCCCTCAGTGGACACACCCCAACCCGATGGACAACCTGCCCGGTGCTGCTCCTCCCCTCGACCAGAACCCCAGCAAGCATGGTACGTCCGAGCCGGTGCCCCCGCCGGCCGGCCGGTTGCAGAGCGTGCTTGTTTTCTCACTCACGCTGCAGCTCTTCCCTGAGAATTCCTTTTAGAACGGAATACTCCGTCCGTGGGTGCGTAAGACCCCAGCCGGTCTGCAGTCAGGCCTCCTGAAACCCCAGCCGCCACCCGCTCGCCACAAACCCAGTCGTTGAAGATGCCCCAGAGCAGTGAGAACGTGGACCGTAGCCTAAATATTTGTTTAGTTTTATCTGTATCCTTCAGGAAGAAAACTTGTCTATCTACCGAGAAAAAATTTTTTCAATAAAATAAAACACAGTAGACTTCCAACTTGACAAACTTCATGGTTCTTAAAGAATTTCGGTCTTGGGGCGCCTGGGTGGCTCAGTCGGTGAAGCGTCCGACTTCGGCTCAAGTTACGATCTTACGGTTTGTGAGTTCGAGCCCCGCATCGGGCTCTGTGCTGACAGTTCCTTTGGGTTCTGTGTCTCCCTCTGTCTCTCTGCCCCTCCCCTGCTTGCTCTCTCTCTTTTTCTCTCTCTCTCTCAAAAAAGGAATAAACGTTTAAAAAAAATTTTTTTTTTATAAAGAATTTCGGTCTTGGGGCACCTGGCTGGCTCAGTTGATGGAGCCTACAGCTCTTAATTCTTTTTTTTTACATTTATTTATTTTTGATAGAGAGACAGAGCACAAGCGGGGGAGGGGAAGAGAGAGACAAAGACACAGGATCCAAAGCAGGCCCCAGGCTCCGAGCTGTCAGCACAGAGCCCGACGCGGGGCTCAAACTCCCAAACCGCGAGATCATGACCTGAGCCGGAGTCTGATGCTTAACCCACTGAGCCACCCAGGCGCCCCTGGAGCCTACAGCTCTTGATCTCAGGGTTGTGGCTTCAAGCCCCACGGTGGATGTAGAGATTACTTAAAAATAAAATCTTTAGGGGCACCTGTGTGGCGCAGTCGGTTGAGCATCCAGCGTCAGCTCAGGTCACGATCTCATGGTTCGGGAGTTCAAGCCCCACGTCGGGCTCGCTGCTGTCAGCGCGGAGCCCGCTTCAGATCTATCTTCTGTCCCTGTCTCTTTTTGTCCCTCCCCGCCTTGCGCTGTCTCAAAACTAAGTAAAATAAAATAAATTTTTAAAATGAGAATTATAAAATAAAAACCTTAAAAAAACAAAACAATTTCAGTCTTTCACAGACGCACTAATCGAAATAGTCACTTATCCTTAGAGAGTGCTGGACAAATCGAGTGTGCTTGTTCCTGTACCTCTGAAATGGACAGGGCCCGGCGCCCAGCCGCGAGGGCTCAGAGGCCCAAGAACGCCCTGTTCACTGGGCTCTTTGCTTCCCGCTGTCCTCACAGGTGCTATCCCCGGAGGCCTGAGCATCGGGCCTCCGGCTAAGTCCTCCATTGACGACTCCTATGGCCGGTACGATTTAATCCAGAACAGTGAGTCACCAGCCAGTCCTCCGGTAGCTGTTCCCCATAGCTGGTCACGTGCCAAATCTGACAGTGATAAAATCTCGAATGGCTCCAGCATCAACTGGCCCCCAGGTAAGAGCGCACGAGACCTGCGTGCAGTGGCGGAGCAGAACTGCGCCAAGCCCCGGGAGAGCGACTCCGCCCCGGAGGAGCCGGGATCTGGGCCAAGAGTCCTGGAGGCGTGAGCTCCTGCTTTGGCTTTGCCACTGGAAATCCAGATTCGGGAAGTGGTTAGCCCCCGGCGCTTTCCTGAAGCCCCTTAGTTCAGTGGAAGGAGGATGGGCGCTGGGTTGCGTCCGGTCCAACGGTTGCTAGACTTCACACCTTCCGAACGCCCTCTGAACGGGGCAGCTACGGTACCTGCTTCTAGCCGGTTCCCGAGGATTGATGATTCCCTGGAAGAAAGTCTAGGATGCGTCTCCTGTTTTGACTCATAGATTATAAGAATTTGCATAAATTCTCGTGAGGCGACGTGAAGGTGCTGTGATTCTCACGTGTCTTGATTTCCATTTCGTTTGGCATTTTCCAGAATTCCATCCTGGAGTCCCGTGGAAAGGACTTCAGAACATAGACCCTGAGAACGACCCCGACGTCACTCCTGGAAGTGTCCCCACCGGGCCCACCATCAATACCACCATACAGGACGTCAACCGCTACCTCCTCAAGAGTGGAGGTGAGGTGTCGGGTGCCGTGCGGGCCGTGAGGCGGGGATGCTGGGAGACGCGTTTATGTGCACTTCTCCCCACCCGGAGGTAGCTGGAGGTGAAAATGGAGCCTGATTTCGACCACGTGGGCTCCCTGGACTTATTAACGCACCGTTTTAGAGCACTATGTCGTGAAATGCCGATGTTAAGGGTTAAGCCTTTTAGTGAAAAAGTTCCCGCTTAGGATCTATTTAAACTGCAGGTGAATTGACCCCTCACTGCTCTATCTCCGTCCACGTCCTCCCACGAAGCCTGGTAAAAAGACTAAAACCCGCCCCCCAGCACCATGTTCCCAGCAGAACTCAGGATGCTAGATTTTGGCACGCCCTGTGTCAGACGTTAGGATCCAGCAGGAGGAAGTGAGGAGCTGGCTGTGAAGTTCAAATCGTAAGTGTAGCTTCCGGGCGTGGTGCCGAGAAGGGCAGACGGCGCAGCTCCGGTGAAGTCGTGGCGTCACCGTCAGAGTGGTGTGTGGGAATAGCCGGGCTGCCGTGGGTGCTCGTCCCCAGTGAGGCCCCTCGGGTCGTTCCCAGAACGTTAATTCAGTTTTCCTGCCGCGGGTGAGACTGTGGGAGAGGTGCAGTTCTTTTCAGCGGTTCCTTAAAGTGATGGGCTTCTAGGCGTTTCTGTGGTTTGGGTAGAAAACCAGAAGTTCAGATCCCGCTGCTCAGGGCTGTGCATCCCTCGTGCCTCGATGCAGCTTCTGCTTAGACCCTGCTGTTGGGGACAGAGGAATGGTACAGGGGACACGAAATGGAGCCTGTGTGAGACGGCAGGGGACAGGGAGAGGCACAAGCCGGAAGTCAGACTCTGCTCTCACAGCTCGTCACCCTGAGTGTGCGGCAGGGCTGTGTCTGAGCAGGAATGGCCATCAGTGTATTTTGAGGCTCGTGGCAGGTGTGAAGAGGGAGCACTGACCCGGGTATTGAAAGACCTCAGAAGGAGTCGAGGTGGCTTGGCGTAGCACAGAGCTTCTGCCATTGCCCCGTGGGTCCTCCGGTGGTCCATTGGCCGCTGAACGGCCCTTGGAGCACCGCGGGCGACACGTGAGTGTGACGTGACAAAGGTGCCCTGCAGAAGTAGGTAAATTCTGAGGACAGGGCTAAGCAGCCGTCCTCCAGTCCGGAGTGGCTGAGGCGGAGGCAGACAGAGGAAAATCTAGAAGCCTCAGAAGCGTCGGCGTCAGGATAAGATGAGAAAACCGAACCTCCAACTCCGGGATAAAGAATCAGGCAGCCGTCCAACCTGGGCACCTCGGAGCTTCCCGTGATGTGACTTTGGGGGGCGACTTCAGGGGGTGGTCGGTGGACGTTTCGAGTCTCAGGCAGCTCCCGCCAGGCTCCCCCTGCACGCGCGCCAGAGGACCCTCTCCTCTGCTCCTGAGCCCCTCGTGGTTTGCTCTTTGGGAGAAGGGAACCTACAGAACTCCTCTGTGTGTAAATGGTTTGCATAGTCTGCCGCAGGGGGGACTGCCAGGGCCGGACCTGCTGAGCTGGTTCTGCCACCACCACCGCCACCCCAGGTGGGGCCCCAGGAAGGAAGGTCAGCCTGCGGAAGGAAATGTGGAAATGTGACAAGCCGATTGTGCTCATGTCCCCTCCCCGGTGGCGCTCGGTGCTCGAGCAGGTATTGTCACACGAGGGCAGCCAGCCCTCCAGCTCCCCACACGGCTCTCCACCGCACGCCCGTGTCATGAGGGAGCGGGCGCGGGAGCGGGAGCGGCACGGACGGGAGCCAGAAGACACACGGAGACATTTGGAGTCGGAACGGAGTGCTGCTCTTTAATGGCCAAATGGATCACCAAGAACTCGGAGGGTTTTTTTAGTTTTGTGGGTATCGTTTGAGGCGTCAACAGCTGGAGACTGCCCGCACTGCTAGTTTTCTCCTGCTTGGTGGGGGAGTCAGTGTGACCCCTTCCCACGCAGGGCGCTGTTCTCGACACCCTGCCGGTGAGGCTCTTCTCTCGGGCCCTGACGCCCCGCGTACCCTCCGGAGCGCCCCGGCCTCTCCGCGTGGCTGCGGGACCCCGCGCGGGGGGGCGAGCGTCGGCGGCCCGCCCTGGCCGCGGTCCCGGCCGCGCATCGCTCACGCTGTCGGCCTCCCACCAAAGCCCCCTTGGGAGACCCCCTCCTGGTTGCCGGCGCGGTCACGCCGCTGGGCAGCCTCTGAGCACCTCCTCTGCTCCTGCAGGGTCCTCCCCACCGTCATCTCAGAGTGCCGCGCTGCCTTCCTCGAGTGCCTGGCCGCTCAGTGCCTCCGGCTACGGTCGCTCCTTCAGCAGCATCGCACCGGCGCCTAGCATTGCAGGTACGCCCCGCTCTCCCCAGGCGGCACCGGCCGTCCCTGCCGTCCCTGCCACTTGCCCGCTCGCTCCAGACACCCCAGGGCGCGCCATGGGGTGTGGCCAAAGGCGGGGAAGGCGGGGCCCGGGTACCTCCGCCCCCTTCCATGTGCGGTGGGCATGGGAACGTGGCCTCTGCGGGGTTGTCGCAAAGGGCACGTGGTTGTGGGACGCGGCACACCTGTCACCTAAATGTACCTCCACCCTCCCTCCCCCGCAGCTACAGGACAGGGGGTGCACGGGGATTAGGGACACACAGGCGCAGCCGCTCAGACTTGGCCGTTACCTCTGCCATCACGGATGGAGGAGACGAGAGCGGGTCCCATCAAGTGCGGCCGCTTCTCGTCACTCGGATAAGCACAGCGCCTGGATTATTCCTCTGTTACCCTAGACGCTTACGTCTTTGAAGTGAGCAGTTTCCTTCTAGGCTTACAGGAGAGTTGAGAATTGTCTGCCATAAAAACCTCAGGAGAATTTGTATCTGAAAACTTTAAGACAAGGCTATAACGAGATGTGGGTACACACGCTCACGGAATGTGTATCAGGTTTGTGAATAGAAAACTTACACGAGGAAGGTTTATTGCTTATAAACGTCTTCAAGTACGCTTCTGTATTCCTTCAAACCTTGTCGTCCAGACTTAGTTAAACTTACTTAAGCCAGCGCCATAGGAATTCTTTTTGGTACTCGTACCTGAGGAAAAAAGTAGTTTTGATATTATTTAGCATTTTTTCCCCTCACTCCGAAGTCTGTTTCTTCATTTTTTCAATTTTGATCCCAATGTAACAAACGTACAGTCTTCTGTTAGTTCCCGGTGCACAATACAGTGATTCAACATACGGTTTAGCGTCTTATGAAAAAGCGTCCGGATTACTCTCTTCCTTCTAATGCTTATTCTTTCTGACGTTTACAGAGATGTGTGTAGACCTTTAATGCTTCCAAGATCATTTAGCTGAAGAAAAGGGGCAGAATCAAATCATTTTCTCTGTGTGAGGCAGTTTTTAGGGCATTTTTGTTTTTCTCATCAAGGACACCTTTGCTAAGATTAGCGTTTGTTTGTTTGAAGTCACAGTCAATGCCAGTAGGCAGGGGTGAAGGGGAGCTGCACACACAGTCCATATCGGCCTGGTCACTGCCATGCTGTCCAGGGACCACGGCGACGCGACGACTGTGCCACCAGCACTTCCTGTCCTTGCCACACCGGGCGAGTGAGGCAGGCCCGGCCCTCGTCCGGGTGTCCGCACATCGCAGCCGAGCCCTGGGTGCGGGAGAAGCTGGGGCCGGGAGTCATTGCCGGTTTGGTTTTTTTCTCCCGGAGAGCCTTAAAACACCCTTCCCCCAGCTGAGGTTCTAAGATGCCGAACACTCGGCCGCCAGCACCGGGGGGGCCACAAGCATCCGTGTGCGCAGTGCGGCCCTGCCAGCGGGTCTCGAAGCTGTGGGCGGTCAGGGCAGAGCCCTGGAAAGGGGCTGGTGCCTAAAGACGTAGCTTGAAGGATCTGCAGGTTAGGCTTTTGACCTCAATTAGTTCGTTACGTTACGAGCTCGTCCCAGTGGAATATGTTGGTAAATTAGCCTTAACATCGAACTACAGAAATGCCATTTTTTGGTGGCAAATCTGGTTCTGGCACATTTTGCGAATTAGTGTGAGAACCGGCGGGGTCTCTGCTGGGCACAGGCCGCCTGTGTTTCCGGGCAGAGATTCAAGAGCGAGCACACCCCGTGGTTCTCGGGTGGGGCTGCCTTAACTTGCTGTTCCTTGCTCGTGATGCTTCTGCCGGCGCCGGAGAGCACTTCGTGCGGTGCCCCACACCCTACGGTGACTTTTCTTCTGTCTCAAGAATGCCTGTGCTCCGTCTCTCTGCCTTTCTAGGTAAACTGTCAGACATTAAATCGACGTGGTCCTCTGGCCCTGCCTCCCACACGCAAGCCTCTCTGTCTCACGAACTGTGGAAGGTGCCCAGAAACACTACTGCACCCACGAGGCCGCCTCCAGGGCTAACCAATCCCAAGCCTTCCTCCACCTGGGGAGCCAGCCCCCTCGGCTGGACCAGCTCTTACTCCTCGGGTACGAATCCGTCCTCTGTGCAAGTGGGGTGGGGGTGGGGGAGCACGGGGGCTGTGCACCTGCTCCAGTTCCCCTTCAGGGAACGTGCCTGTCGCGTTGTCCCGGGACCCCTTCACAAGGACTGCTGTGACCCCGCCCCCCAGGTCCCAGGGCGGGCTGCGGAGGAGGCGCCCCAGACTCTCGGGGCGTGTCCGGGCCCGGCGCTCCGGCTGCCCTGATGTCGGCGTCTGCCCTGGGCCCCGGCGGTCACGGCGCCCCTCGAGGGGCCTCGCTGGGCCCGGGGAGGAAGCCCGTTCGTGCACAAGGGGCTCCGTTGCCACTTGCATAGTTGCTTGTCCACAGCGTTTCTCTGGGGCAGGTGGCCTCCAGCGTGAGGCAGCTCCTGTATCCCGATGGTGCCCTCCACCAGCTGTGCGGATGGGAGAAATGCGTGCACTGGGAGTTTTTAAGAAGCCGAGAAGCCGAGATTAGAACCCACCGCAGATAGTTTGGAAATGGCTGTCGGCCCCTTGAGAGCAGCCCGGTGGGTCTGCGGTACTAACAAGGGGGATTTCCGAGCGTTGATTCCAAGGAGCATGGGGGCCGAGGAGGAGTCCCTCGTCACACCTGCCCCCAGGAGTCTGCAGGGATCGTGGGCTTGGGTTCCTCAGAGCAAAACGACGGCGTGGGTTTTCAAAGGTTGAGAAAGGCTTAGAGCACGTGGCGGCGCTCTGGGCCACCAAGTGTTGGCAAGACGAGAAGCCTCCGGAGGCCGTGCTGACTGCTCTTCCCTGGCTCGTGCAGGTTCCGCGTGGAGCACCGACACCTCAGGAAGGACAAGCAGCTGGCTCGTTCTCCGCAACCTCACGCCCCAGGTACAGGCGCCTGCCGTGGGGGTCACCGTGCGGGGACCCCGCCGCCTGCCGGTCTCTGTGCCGGGGGCCCTCGTGTTCCTGGTGAACTGTGTATTTTTCAGGCTTAAGGACTCTACCCTTTAGACAGTTGCTTGCCTTTAATTACAGCCCCTCGAGAGCGATTTGTCCTGTGCTCACCTTTTCTGGGGTCAGGGGCCACAAGGCCACCAGGACCACGGGCTCTGTGCGATGTGCCCTGGCTGGGGGTGGGCGGGGAGGCCAGAACCAAAATGGGGTCTTTTCTTTCTCCTGATTTACTTAACTTATAGTGAAAATTACATGGTAAGTTACAAGGCATAGAAGGTAAAACCATAAAGTCGTATAGGACAGACATTCGCCCAGTGTTTAGTACACAGGGTGACGTACATTTCCTTTGAAGAATGTCACGGAAGAAGCCCCGGGAAGCTCGTTACTGCCCCCTTTGCTTCCTCAATCAGATCGACGGCTCTACCCTACGGACGCTGTGTTTGCAGCACGGGCCTCTCGTCACATTCCACCTGAACCTGACCCAAGGCAACGCCGTGGTCCGCTACAGCTCCAAGGAGGAAGCCGCCAAGGCCCAGAAGTCCCTGCACATGTACGTCTCTCGGCCGCCGCTCGGCTGCCCAATGGCTGCGGCCCCGGCAGCGCTGGGTTTGGGGGTCGTAGGTATGTCTGGGGCTGCTGTGACAAAGCACGTGGGCACAGACGTCGATCGCCCCGGTTCTGTGGAGCACCCACACCTCGGGAAGGTGTCGCAGGCTCCGTTCCTTCCGAGGCTCCTCTCTTCGGCCTGCAGACGGCTGCCTTGTCCCCGTGTCCTCACGTGGTCGCCTCTGAGTCTGAGCGTGTGTGTCCTGATTGCCCGTTCTTAGAAGGACACAGTCATAGTGGATTAGGCCCCATCTTCATCCCCACTATATTTTTTTCTTTTAATTTTATCTTCAGTGTCTTTATTTTTGAAGGAGGGAGAGAGACAGAGCATGAGCGGGGGAGGAGCAGAGAGAGAGGGAGACACGGAATTCAAAGCAGGCTCCAGGCTCCGAGCTGTCAGCACAGAGCCCGAACCCACAAACTGCGAGGTCACGGCCTGAGCCGAAGTCGGACGCTCCACCGACTGAGCCACCCAGGCGCCCCTCATCCCCACTTGCGAGTCCCATCTCCCAATACAGGCCTAGCCAAGGTGCTGGGGGTCAGGGCTCCAACAGAGGAATTTGGAGGGCCAGGCCCTAGCAGGTGTCCTGCTGCGGGGGGGGGGGGGGGGGGGGGGGGGGGGGGGG
>NC_064814.1:3820390-3836469 GCF_023721935.1 Panthera uncia | reverse complement strand
GGGGGGGGGGGGGGGGGGGGGGTTGCTGTGGCCACACCCTCCACGAGGGAAAGCCCCTCCCCCCAAGAGGGAGCACGAAGGACACAGAAGGAAACGCTGTCTCCGCCCTCCGCCGGTAGCCCCAGGCGGGTGACGCATCCTAGCAGCCACCTCCCTCCCCCAATTACCGGATGCTCTTGATAAGACACGTGAATGGACCTGCTCAGTGACGTCACTGGAGCCGCAGGGCCCAGAAATTAGTCGTTCCCATTTTTAGCCCAGGATGTAAGTTAACAGATTCTAGATGATGCCCAAGTTGAGGGGCACCTTCACGTACCTCCTGAAGAATATGCTGTTACCGACACAGTATAGCTACTAAAGGTGTCAGGTGAGGAAAGCAGCTCGTGACCTGGGGTTGGAAACAGCAGAAGCAAAACGCGAGCCGTGGGCTCTTTCCGGGTGACCTGTGACGCCCCCAGCTGCGCTTTTTTCTGTGAAAGCAGCACGGGAAGCCAGGGAGGTGGGCACAGGAAGGCGCGGGGTTGTTCCACTCACGTGACTGCTGTCCTGCTCCTCCTTTCTGTTGGTTTTGAGGGTTTGGGTGGCTTTTTCGAGCTGTAGTTGGCATACGGCGCTGCGTCCGTTTCAGGTGCGCACGCGTGGATTTAACGCGTTCGTATCCTGCACGGGTGTGATCGCTGCGCGGCATTAGCTCACGCCTCCGCTGGCCCAGAATTACCGTTTCGTGTTTGTCGCGAGCACGTTGCAGATCTGCCCTCTTAGCAGCTCTGGCGTGTCGAGTGTGGCCAGTTGTCGTCAGCGCGCAGTGTGTTAGGTCCTCGGGACTCACTCATCTCCTAACTGGAAGTCCGTACCCTTGTGCCAACACCACCCCACTTCCCAGCCCTTGGCGACCCCCTTTCTACTCTCTGTGTCTGCCAGCGTGGATCTTTTAGACTCCGCACCCAAGCGAGATCACGCGGTATTTGTCTTTCCCTGACTTCCCTCCCTTCGCTTAAGGCCACCAGCGTCCGTGCGTGTTTGTCACGAATGGCGGGGTCTTCTTTCCCACAGCTGAGTGATATTCCATGGTGGGGGCAGGGGCTGTGAACCATCTTGCTCCGTTCATCCATTGACGGGCACTCAGGTTCTTTCCATATCTTGGTTACTTTGGACAATACTGCAGGAATGCTTTCCTTCGGATGTGTGGCCAGAAGTGAGATTGCCGGATCGTACGATTCTTCCGTTGTTAACTTTCTGAGAAACCTCTCTAGCGGCTGGACTAACTCACATTCGCCCAGCAGTACCGAAGGGCTCCCTATTCTCAGCATCCTTACCGACGGTTGTTATCTCTTGTCTCTTTGATGACAGCCATTCTGACAGGTGTGAGGTGATTTCTCATTGGGCTTTGATTTGCATTTCCCTGATGATGAGTGATGTGAATATTTTTGTGAATATTTTTCTCCATTCCGTAGTGTCTTTTCATTGGATTGACAGTTTCCTCTGCTGTGCAGAAGATTTTTAGTTTGATGCAGTCCTGCTTATTAACTTTTTTCTTTATTGCTTGTGCTTTTTTAAGTTTTGTTTATTTAAGTAATCTCTATACCCAACATGGGGCTCAGACTCACAACCTTGAGATCAAGAGTCGCACGCTCCACCGACTGAGTTAGCCGGCACCCCACGTGCTTTTAGTGTCATATCAAAAAATCATTGCCAGGGGGGCGCCTGGGTGGCTCACTTGGTTGAGCGTCTGACTCTTGATTTCGGCTCGGGTCATGATCTCACAGTTGGTGGCCTCGAGCCCCGTGTCCAGCTCCGCACTGACAGCACAGAGCCTTCTTGGGATTCTCTCGCCCACTCTCTGCGCCCCTCTCCTCTGCTTGCACCCTTGCTCTTGTTCACTCTCTCTAAAATTTAAAAAAAAAAAAAAAAAAAAAAAAAAAAAAAAAAAATCCTTGCCAAGACCAACGTCAAGGAGCTTTTTCCCTGTGTGTTCTCCCAGGAGTTTTACAGTTCCAGAATCTTACGTTGAAGTCTTGAATCCATTTCAAGTTAATTTTTGTGAGTGGCGTGAGATAGGCGTCCACTTTTCCTTGTTCTGCACGTGTTTTCCAGTTTTTCCAGCACATTTGTTGAAGAGACTATCCTTTCCCCTTTCCCCACTGAGTACTCTTGATGCCCTGGCCAAATACTAATCGATTGTCTACGTGGGGATCTATTTCTGGCTTTCTGTTCTGTTCCACTGGTCTGTGTGTCTGTGTCTGTCTGGGTGGTGGTGGTGGTTGTTGTTGTTGTTGATTGTTTTGGTTCTGTTACCATACTGATTTGAATACCGTAGCTTTGTAGTCTGGTTTGGAATCAACAAGTGTGATGCCTCCTGCTGTGTTACTCTTTCTCAGAATTGCTTTGGCCATTTGGAGTCTTTCGTGGTTCCATACAAACTTGCATGAAGAATGCCACTGGAGTTTTTATAGGGACTACGGTATAGACGGCGTCGAGTCGTCGGGACTTTTAATAGTGTTGATTCTTCTGATGCGTGAACGAACGCAGGACATCCTTCCATTTGTACCTTCTTCGGTTTCTTTACTTAGAATTATTTTCGTTTTCATTGCACGAAAAGTGTTCACTTGCTTGCATAAATTTACTCCTAAGTGTTTTGTTGCTTTTGATGCTGGTGCAAATGAGGTTTTTTCTTTCCCTTTCAGGTGTTTCACTTTCAGTGTATACGAATGCACTTGTTTTCTGTATGTTGGTTGTGTATCCTGCAACTTTACTGAATTCATCAGTAGTTTTTGGGTTGAGTCTTTCGAGTTTTCTCTACGTAAGATCACGTCATCTGCAAATAATGCCACTTTTATCCCTTCCATTCCAGTTTGGATGCCTTTTACTTCTTGGTCTTGCCCGATTACTCTGGCCGAGACTCCAGTCCTCTGTTGAAAAGACGTGGCAAGAGCAGGCATCCTTGTTTTGTTCCTGATCTTAGAGAAGATGCTTCCAGCCTCTCACCGCTGAGTATATTGGCTGTGTGTCTGTCTTGTGTGGGTGGCCTTTATTACCCGGAGGCGTGCCCCTTCTGTCCCCTGTCGTGGGGGGTCTTTGTCGTGAAAGGTCAATTGTGTTCGGTCAGATGCCATTTCTGCATCTGCTGAGACGTTCGGATCTTGACCTTTGACTCCGTCAACGTGACGCATCACACTTGTTGATCTGCGGGTGTCGAACCGTCGTTGCATCTCCGGGATAAATCCTACTTAATCACGATGTATGATCCTTTTAAAGTGCTGTTGAATTCAGTCTCCTAATATTGTGTTGAGAATGTTTACATCTGTGTTCGTCAGGAATACTGTTCTGTAGTTTCTTGCATCCTGGTCTGGTTTTGGGGTCAAGGTGACACGGGCCTCATAAAACGAGGGTGGGAGCGTCCCCTTCTCTCGGTTTTTCTGAAGGCGTTTGAGAAGGATCGCTGTTGAATTCTAGGTAGAAATCCCCAGGAAAGCCATGTCGTGGTCCCGGGCTTTTCTGTCCTGGGAGGTCTTTGGTCACTGAGTCAGTCTCCTTGCTCATTATCGGTCTGTTGAGACTTTCTGTTTCCTCACGAGTCAGTCCTGCTAGGTTGTCTGTCTCCAGGGATTTGTCCGTCTCTTCTAGGCTGTCCCCAGTTTGTCGGCATGGGATCGTTCCCAGGAGTCTCTCCCGATCCCGCGTGTTTCTGTGGTGTCAGTCGTCGTGTCTCCTCTGTCATTTCCGATCTTACTGACTTGAGTCTTTGCGGTTCCGTTTCTTCGTCCGGCTGAAGCTCTGTCAAATTTCGTATCTTCCCAAGAGACCAGCTCTTAATTTTGTTGCCGTCCCGCCCTTTCAGGTGTGTTCTGGGAAACACCACCATCCTGGCCGAGTTTGCTGGCGAAGAAGAGGTAAATCGTTTCCTGGCCCAAGGCCAGGCGGTGCCGTCCACCTCCGGCTGGCAGTCGGGCACCGGGGCCGGCCAGGCGCGGCTGGGCGCCTCGGGCGGCTCCCACGGCCTGGTGCGGAGCGACACCGGCCACTGGAGCGCCCCGTGTCTGGCCGGCAAAGGGAGCAGCGACCTGCTGTGGGGCGGGGTCCCCCAGTACTCAAGCAGCCTCTGGGGCCCTCCCAGCAGTGACGACGGCAGGGTGATCGGGAGCCCCACCCCGCTGAACACCCTGCTGCCCGGCGACCTTCTCAGCGGGGAATCCATCTAGGACCGAGAGGACCCCACGGGCACCACAATCAGCAGCGCCGGGAAGAGAAGGCTGACCCTTTCCAGCCCGGGCGGCGCTGAGGACCCCGCTTGGCCCGGAGCAGCCCGGCAGCCCTTGAGTACCTCCGTCCAGTACTGGGGACGCACGTCCGCCGCGGTCCTTGCGAACTGTCCACAGGACAGTGCGGGCTGCGCTTGGTCAGTGTCACACGCTAATGACAGGATGTTCCTCATAGCTTTTTATTTTGTGTCGTCTTATGTTCGTATGGTGTGTCGTCATTTTGATTTTTTAAGTATAAAAGCTGCTTAGACTAGTTCTATCATGAAGGGCACTTTTCAGATCGTGGGCTGGAAAGGGTTATTTTATCAAGGGGGGCGGGAGGGAGGGAGACGAGAAAGCCTATGTAAAACGAGCCTGTGACGATTATGCACATTACCAGAGGCGGCCCGTAGTCAGGGCGGCTGGTGTCCATCCCCGGGCACAGAGCGCGGGCCCCACGCGGCCGCCTGCGCTCTGCCCTCCGCTCCCACGGGCCCGCCTATGCACATTACCCTTGTTTCATTACTTTTTCCTGTCATTTTTTTTAATCCCAAAAAATATTTTTTAAAAGTTAAAAAAAAAAAAAAAGACATATCGAACATGCAAATACTTGAATCCAGCAGGCCAACAAGGAGACGCGGGCGCTCGCCGCGTCCAGTTCTGCACTCCCAAGCTGACACCAGTGCGCAGAGACAGGCTCCAGGAAACATTTCTGAGTTCACAGCCTATGTGCGTGTGTGCGCGTGTGTGTGCGTGCGCGCGTGTGCGCACTCCTGTGTTTGTGTGTTAAGCGTGTGAGGATTTAACTGTGGGTTTTCCCTTTTATTCAGTATATGCTTTTTTTTTTTTTTGGCGCATTGGTCCAACGTTTGTTACTATTATTAGCTTCTAACTTTGCACTGAGTGTCCCTGCTCTTCCTTTCGCTAATCCTATACGTTAAAGAGAATTCATAGGACAGGGCCGGTGACAATTCACGTGTAAATGTTTACTCAAGGACTCTGTTACTGCGTTTAAAAATTACAGTGTATATCTCTGGATAAATAATATGTATACCTACCTTTAGCAGCTTTTTATTGTGGACTAATGCAAGAGAATTATTACCAGAGTATTGCACCGTGTTTCCATTTGGAATATAAAGCGAAAGAGAAAACAGCTGGTGCTGGACCGTGGCCATAGATACTGGTGAGAGCCACCGGCCCCGCACGAGGAGCGGGGCCAAGCACTTGGACCTGGGTGGTGACCGCTTTCGGAGGGGCCCGTGCTCAGGGCTCCCACCTGTTTACAGACCCTTTTTTCTCCTTCAGACTTTAAAATTAAAAAAAAAAAAAAAAAAAAAAATTGGTCCCGATTTAAAAAAAAATTTAAAAAAAAAAAAAAAAAAAAAAAAGAAAAAAAAAGAGACTTCTGTGGTAAAGAAACCTATTTTCCGAATGCAGATTCGCTACTTCAGAGCTCTGGGATTGAACAAGTGTCGTCGCTTCCCTCCAGCCATCGTTGTGGACTGTCGAGTGTCCCCTTCGTCGAGGTGACGAGACGTTGTGGTCACTGTCTTGCACATGTGGACGCGCTCTCAGGAAAGCCAGGGTTCCCGAGGGGCAGCTCCACACCATTTCATGTATTTTGTAACCCGACTCCTAGCACTGAAGATGTTATTAAAAAACAAACAAAAAAATAAAAAGAAAGAAAAAAAAAGAAAAAAGGAAAAAAAAAAACCACAAAGAAGAAAAATACCTAATCTCTAATGTGTAGCAGTTACATATTTACCAAATAACGGACTCAAAAGAAATAGATGTTTGAAGAGTGCTTTATATATTAAAAATTGCTTTATGTTTTAAAAATGATCAATGTTTTGATTGTTTTGCAAGAAAGAAAGACAATGGAGTAACATACCCTCAAGTATGTTTTAAAAATATATGAACATTGTGCTCCCTGCCTGCTTGATCAGGAAACTTGTGCATTACATTTTTTTTAATTAGCTTTTTAATGGTTTTATCAAAACAAAACAAAACAAAAAAAGAACAAAAAACAAAAAATTAAAAAAAAAAAAACAAAAAAAATTTTAAAAAAAAAGAGAAAGTCCTGCAAAATTGCAGATCGACAAAAGCTGGTTTTATAGAGGATCATGAACTATGCACAAACCGGGTTCAAGACTTGTTTTCTGAAGTTTAGTCGTGTATTTAGCTAAACAAACCTTCCTCAGAGTAAGTGCATCTCATTGCCGTTACCTGCGTCCTATGTATTTGACGTACACGTACTTAACGCGTGTACGTCAAATATATGTGCGAGCGCGCGTGCGTGCATGCGTGTGCGTCCAGACAGCGGGCCGTGCTGCCGCCTAGCATCGGGTTGTAGAAAAACGGAGTTTTTAAAATTGGGGATGGAAGTGAAGACGCTTTATTTGTTTGTTTTTGTTTTTTGTTAATTTTTTTTGACCTTTTCTTTTGAATTAAAGATGTCTGTAACTCTGAGATTAAAAAACAAGTTTGTGGCTTTTAATGTTTTTTCCTCATAGAATGTGATCGTTAAAGAACACGCACCGAGAGTTGCTTTCAAAAGGACAACGCTTTGTTGAATCTTAATAAATTGCAATTTTTTTCTTGGCTGTTCAAATAAATGTGGTTTTTGTTTTTGTTTTTGTTTTTGTTTTTGTTTCTGTTTTCCCAGGGACAGGTATCCTCGATTTTCACTTTATGTGCTGGGGGAGAGAGCGCGCCCCTCTCTGCCAGCCTCCGAGCTACGCGAGTAAGGAGACGGGAGGCCCGGATGCCGGCTGGGTGGCGGATAATGTTCTCGTTTGTCTCGTACCTTTGCAGTTCGCCCTGAAGCCCCAGCACGGATGGTCGAGAGCCTGAGACGCAGCCAGGGCCCGCGGCCCCCCCCGGCCCCCCGGCCCCCGTGACCCGGTTTGGGCGTCAGAAATATTTGGACAGAAGCGCGTGATGGAGGAGGTCTTCTGTGTTTCCTAGACGTTTCCTCGTTTATCCCTGTAAAACAACCCAAAGTGAGCCGTGGAAGGTACCTGTCACGAAGCACTGTGCACGAGCAGAGCGGGAGTCCAGGCCCGGCCAGGGCGCGTGGCTCGCTCTCGGTGCCGTATCCCCCTCCCGCGGCAGCCAAGAGGCGAACACTTCGCTCATTTTCTCGGGTCCGCGCCGAACACCATGACCTTAGAGCGGTTCCGGAAGCATCGGCGCCTCTCATCATCCAGATGGTGAAGACGGTGTCCGGGAGACCAGCCGGCACGTCCGCCGCCGTGACCGCTTGCCCAGAGACTGGCAGGACGACGCGCTGTCTCCACCCCCCTTCCGCGGCGGGAAGGCAGGCCCGCGGACTCCTGGCCCCGCCCCACCTCTTCGGAAAGCTGCGCCGGACCGGACCGCGCCGAGGGGCGCCGAGGGGCGCCGAGGGGCTCCCGGTCCGTCCGGAGAAGCGCAAGACCAGAACGGATGGAAGCCGGGAGCGGGGCAAAGCGCACCCGGTCAACAAGCAGGCACTCCCAACAAGCAGGTGCAGCGTCCAGGGTTTCTGCGAGAGCGCAAACTGGCAGCGCCTGCTCCCCAGGGCGACGGGCTCGGCGCCCCCAAAACATGCAGGGGGTGCGCCAGGCTGGAGGTGGGGCCGCCCCGGGCCCGGGAGGCCGGATCAGATTTTAACGGGCTGCGGAAAGCTGGGGGCGGCGCGGGTGACCCAACGTAAGCCCAGGTCGGGAGTGACTGCTGGTGGACCAGGAGTGGGCAGCGGGGGTCCTGGTGCCCACAGTACAAGAGGAGGCTTGGCGTCTGGAATCGAGAAGAGGGTAGGTGCGGAGCTGCGCTTTTGAGAACGTCCTGGCAACACCTGGGGAGAATGGCGGACCAAAGACCGGATGCCCGGTGGTTAGTAGCAGAGTCCACAGAGAAGGGGCTGTTCCAACAGCCAGGAGGCCCGAAGAAGAGGCATCAGGGGGAGGGGGAGGGGCGACCACTGATTCTAGCGACCGAGAGGAGACCGGAGACGCCGAGCAGCTGAGCCCATGTTCATTGACCAGAGCGAAACGCAGAGCGGCATCTCAAGAAGATTCTTCCCTGGTGCAGTACGCTCGGGATGGATCGAGGGAAACCCCCAAGGAAGCATGACCGGAGTCATAATTAACTTGCCAGCTTTGTGCATCGCATCTCGGTGCAAACGCAGTCGATGAGCTCCCCTTGCGTGACGCTGTCTGACCAGGAACCGGATAAATAGCAGGCCCGGCCGGCGCCCCGGTTTGGGAAACGGAAGCACGTTTCCCAACACCCCCTCCCTGGGCACTTCTGCCTTGGGCTCAAGAGACCGTGTCAGATGCTACACAAAGCTGCATTAGAATTCTCTGGAAACTTTTTTTAAACCCCAGTGCCAGGACACCTCCCAAACTAAGCAAGCAGAATCCCCGGGGGCGGGCCCCGGGCCCCCGAGTTTTAGTCTCCCCATTTGGCTCCGTTGAGGAGCCAGAGCCGAGCAGCAGTGGCCTGGAGGAATCTTGTCATCAGCCCAAAAGCTCCGTCAACCTCCTGGCCCCTGGAAGAGCAATTTCTTTCTTTTCTTTTTTTTTTTTTTTTTTTTTTTTTTTTGCGTTTATTTTATTTTTGAGGGACAGAGACAGAGGGCGAGCGGGGGAGGGGCAGAGAGACAGAACGTGAAGCAGGCTCCAGGCTCCGAGCTGTCAGCACAGAGCCCGATGTGGGGCTTGAACCCACGAACCGCGAGATCATGACCTGAGCTGCAGTCAGACACTCAGCCGCCTGAGCCACCCAGGCGCCCCTGAAAGCAGTTTCTAAGTGCTCAGTTGGCCTCTTTTGGCAATTATAGATCGCTTTTTTTTTTTTTTTTTTTTTTTTTTTTTTTAAGCAAAATCCCCGTGCCAAGCGTGGTCCTAAGCACCGTACGGGACCTGTCATTTGCTCCAGCAGCCCCACGAGGCGAGGAACCCGGCTGGGCAAGGGTCACAGAGCAGGCGCGAGGCTACCAGCTCAGAAGGGTCAGGATCCGGGCCCGTCCGACACCCCAGCCCTTGCGCAGGCCCGATCCCCCGGGGGCTCCGGCGCGGGAGGAACGTGGTGAGATGCGCTGACCGGAGGATGTTGAGGCCGCACGCCGTCGGAAACAGCGCGACGGGAGGCGGGTGTCCAGGAGGAGAGTGGGCTCACGTGGGAGCCGGGCCGGCAGGAGTCAGCGCTGCGGTCCCGGGGCAGAATTTCTTCAGAAAACCTGTGTTTTGCTCTTAAGGTCTTTCAACTGATTGGGTAAGGCCCACACACATTATTGGGGATAATCTCCCTGAAGTCGGCTGGCTGTACGTGCTAAACACCCGCGAAACGCCCTAACGGCAGCGCCCGAGTTAGTGCTCGAGTGAGTGAGGGACACACACAGCCGTCACACCCGGTAGTTCTACAGAAACCTGGGCAGGCCTTTGACTTGTCAGAGCAGTTTGGCCTGACCTCACGGGGGCCACGAGGCAGCTCAAACTGGGAGTGGTCTGTCTGTGCCCGTCCAGAGGCAGGTGTCAGGAAGGGCGTGTCGCAGAGTCCTTGGCCAGCCTCCCTCCATCCGGACGCCCATCCAACTTCACCCCGACGTGCTCGTGCCCACGATGAGCACCAGCCATCTGCAGGGATCCCTGAGCCCCGTGTTGGGACTGGCCACGGCAAGCCAGGAATCGAGCTGTCGGGGGCATCGAGGGCGCCGCCCCCCCCCCCACAGAGAGTGCCAGGTGAGCCTCCGGGGCCACATCAGCAGGTGGACCTGTCCCCGCACATCTGCGAACAGTCATACGCGCCCCCACCCCCCGTGAGACCGTCCTCGGAGAGGGGACGGTTCGGGTGGGCGTGGGCCCGGCTGGGGGCACTGCTGGTGGTGGTGTCTCCGCCGTGGGTTTGATTGGCGCTCCCCACTGCCTCGCCCGGGCCCGAGCTGTGCTCTTCTGGATTCCCCTGTGGGATGAGGAGTCGTGGGGCCATCTCCCCGGCTGCCACAGACCTGGGACACGGGGGCCTGTGACGGCCTCTCCCCACCTTCCCTTACTCCCGGGTTCATGGCATCCCCACAGGATCGCCAGGCCGTCCCGGCCTGCGTGCTGGCTGCCCCTCTGCCTGGCAGGCTCCTGTCCCCGTGGCCCGCTGCTAACTGGGACGCCGTCCCCCAGCCTCCCTAACTTTGCTCTCCACACCCCCGGCCCTGTAACCGCGGGATACCACCGCTGACAGCTCTGTCATCCTGGACACCCCCCACACTTGCTCCTTGCCTGCCTGGCTGCCCGCACAGGTGCCAGCCACCTGGCACAGGCTGGCCAGGGGCACCTGTCAAGCCTTGGGTTGGTCCACCTGCCATCTGAGGCTCTGCCAGCAGAGGGCGCCCTGTGCTTAGCGCCAGACCCTCGCACCCCTGCGGAGGGAGGGAAGAGCAGCCTCCAGCCAGAAAGAGGAAATAAAGGGGCCCTAGGTTCCCACGCCCTCCGCCTGGACGTCATCAGCAGGCGAGGGGAGGGGACACAGCACAGTGGTGCTTGGGCGCCCGGCTGGCTCGGCTCTGAGCACAGACTCCCAAGAGAGGCCCATTCTGCAAAATATTTTTACAGAATAAATAGAGTCCCGAGCAGGATCTAGTCCACTGGGGGGGGCTCCAGCCCCACTCGCCCACCCTCCAGCTCCAGCCTCGATGGGCTGCAGAGTCCCGTCACCCTCCCCGTGGCCCAGTGGGGTTGTCCGGTGCGTGCACCGTCTCAGATTGGCTGGCGTCTCTGCCTGCGGGGCCGTGGAATCGGAGGGTGACGGGCACGGGCCGTACTTGTGAGCGGATGCAGGGCTGTCCTAGCGGGCGTCCGGATCCTCCTCGAGCCTCTCGGCCTCCTGGGTTCTACCACCCCTGCCAGAAGGGGGAGTCAGCAAGGGGCCCCTCTGTCCTGGGGGCAGCAGCGGGTCACCCACCCAGGAGGCTGAGGAGTCGTCCCGCCAGCCCGGCTGAAGCCAGACACCCAGCACCCCTTGTCAGGGGCTGCACGCTGCCCCCCCCCCCCCCCCCCCCCCCCCCCCCGCCCCGGCCAAGGGTAAAGAAGCTTCTGGAGAGCCTGAAAGGGGCTGGACAGACCTCCAGTGTGTCTGTAGGCTGGGCGGGGCTCTCCGATGGCTCAGTCTACAGGTTCCTGCTACCCAGGGATGAGCCCCGGGGCCTGGATTGCCCTCCTCAGCCTGCCCAACCTGGCCCGGGCGGGGCGGGAGTCCGTCCCCAGGTGTCTGTCCGGGCAGCAGGAAGACGGGTGGGCTTGCCCCCACGTAAGAGAGGAGCAAGGACAAAGGAGGCTACAGCAAGCTGCACCACCCTGCCTGGAGCGTGCACCCCCCGGGAACTGAGGGGCCAGCTCTCGGGCACCCCAACTTAGAAAGAAAAGGGCGTGGCAGGGAGGACAGGAGGGGAAGGGCCTCAGAGCCCAGCTCAACCCCACCCCTACACACGCTTCTCCTCTGCCTGCCTTTGCCCACCAGACTTCACCACGCCTGAGCAGGGAAGGTGGGAAGGAGAGCAGCCGGGGAGGCCAGCACCCCTGCCCTCCTCACTCCCTGCTCTGCGCCAAGTGCCCGACCCCGCCATGGCCCCTCACCTGCTCCTCTCCTTCTTCTCGTAGACAGAGTGAAGCTTGTTGATCAAGAAGATTTTGTCTTCCCCCTCCTAGAAAGGCCAGAACACAGAGTGAGGGAACAGTTGTCCATCCGTCTGTTCAGAACGGTCCTTAGGGAGCTCACAAGGACTGTGGGACAGGACAAGCACAAAAGGTTTAAGGGGGAAAGAGGCACCAAACAAGGATGGAAAAACCAAGAGCCAGGCAATGGGCATACATAGAGATCTAAGCTTCCTAGCGGCCAAGGTGAAAAGGGAAATGTGATCGGGGGCCCAGTGAAGGCCACAGAGTCAGCCTGACCCAATCTAAAACTGGTCCTGCCACTTACTAACTCTGCACTGGGCAAATTACCTCCTCTCTGACCTCAGAGTCACCGTCTGTAAAAGGGAGATAAGAATGTCTGCCTCATAGGGCTTGTGTCCCTTTCTACTGTTGTTGTGACCAATTACCACAAACTTAGCAGCTGAAGACAACACAAATTCATCCTTCGGTTCTGGAGATCGGAAGTCCAAAATGGGCCTCACTGGGCCTAGGATGGAGGTGTCGGCCAAACCGGTTCCTTCCTGAGACTCTGGGGGGCATCCTGGCTTGCTTTCTCCAGCTTCCGCAACCCGCCCACAGCCCTGGGCTCGGGGCCCTTTCCGTCCCAAATGGTGGATCTGGAGGGCTGTGCGCTCAGTCAGCCACCCAGTTTCCCAGGCCCCGGGGAAAAGCCACTCGGGGAGCTAGCTGAGCTCAGACCTGCAGCCCCCAAGGCCGCAGACCCGGGGCGGGGCCTGGCCTTGGGCAGACGCGGTCTGCAGCAAGGGCCCGCCCGGAGACCCGTCCTTCCGCTGGCCGAGAACTAGCAGGTGGAGCCGTGCGGCCACCACCCCCACCCCCAGCACGCGCCTGGACGAGGCGCGGCCCCCAGCCCCACGTGGATGCCGGGCCACAGGCACAGCTGGCCCCAAAGTGGCCCGAGCATTGGGTGCACGAGTGAAAAACCCCAGAAGGAAAACAGCCCTGGGAGGGCGGCGTCTGCGCGGGGACCCGCTGTCGCCGGCCGGTCCCGCCGAGCGCCCAGCCCGGACCCGGGCAAGACACCTTCCCCAGCTGGGAAGATGCCACCCAAGCGACCCAGATGCCACAGCCACGTGCTTTTTATAACATGACAGGAGGTCCAGTAACCCAGCGGGGAAAGAGCCACGCTCGGGGCAGGAGGGACGGTCCGCAGGGCAGGGCCGGGCGGCCTCTCCGCGTGGGCTTGGGCGGCAGGGGATGGGCGGATCCCGAGGGGTCCCAGGAGGGAGCCGCGCCCCGGGCTTCCGGGCCCACCCTGCCTCTCACACTTTCCCGACAAACTGCAACGTGCTTCGTAAAAATGTTTTAAATCCCGACCCGCTTTCAACCTCACTCCCCTGGTTTGTGAAACGGAGGCACGGAACGGGGTCCGCGTCCTGACGTGAGTCCCCTAGGAAGTCCAGCAGCTGTTTCCATGTCTCAGAGACCCTCACAGAGACTCCCCGCCCCGCAGGGCCGCACACCCTGTCCCCGGCGGTCTCTGCCACCCGCCCGCCTCCCTCCTCACCTCCCTCCTCACCTCTGCTTAGTACAAGCCACACACAGTCCCCGGTGGTGTCACGTGTTTGGCAAACAGACCCTTTCAGCAGCCCCGGTGGGTGGGGGGTGGGGCTCAGCGAGCAGGTGGCCCGCAGGGCAGGGGGTGGGAGGGGCACTCACATTGCTGATCTGCTCCCGGAGGAGGCAGATGACCTTCCGCTGGCCCTTCACCACCTGGATGTTGAGGTAGATCACAGCCCTGCAGGAAATGGGGGAGGCGGTTGGGGTCGGGGTGGGGGGGGGGGGGGGGGGCGGACAGGATGGGGCCCCCCCCCCCCCCCCCCCCCCTCCCGCGGGCCGGTCCTTCCCCCGGAAGCCCCGCCCACCCGCACTCACAGCAGCAGGGCCGACACCAGGTAGACGGGGAAGGTATTTTCCACCAGGTACCGGTGGACCCGGGGCAGCCAGGAGACCCTGGGGCCCGCCTTCTCCAGGCGCCGCACCCACACCCTGCCCGCCTCGTACATGGTGTCCAGGGTCCGGAAGGGGCCGCAGGTGCTGGAGGGCTTCACCCTGGGGGAGGACGGCGGCCCGCGCGTCACCCCACACCGCAGCGCCTCCCGAATCCGGGGCCCACCCCGCGCCCCCGCCCCCAGGCGGCAAGCGCCCACTCACTGCCACACGGCGTAGCAGAGGAAGACGGCGGCTCCCAGGAAGGACGGGAAGCAGAGCAGCGAGATGAAGACGGTGCTCATGTGGGAGGCCAGCCAGGGCCTGCGGGGCGCCTGGCAGTTGGCCATCAGGCTCGTCTGGGGGCAAAGGGACAAAGGCTGCCCTGCCGCCTGGGCCCCCCTCCCCCAGGCCCGGCAGGGGGCCTCCCGCGGGGTAGGGGCCCTGAGCCCAGACCCCAGGACGGAACGGGCTCCCCTTCCCCCCCCCCCCCCCCCCCCCCCGAAGCAGACCCTCCAGGTGTGAGCGTGCGGGGTGGGGAGAGCCGGCCAGGCCAGCCTCCTGCTTTACAGGGGGGAGACCGAGGCACAGGAGGGGGGGCTCGTCCACCCACCCTCATGTGCGGGAGAGTCCACAGAAACAACCACCCGGCTGACTGAAGGTCTCTGCTGGGGCGGGCACCGTGCCCGGTGCTTCGTGAACGTCGCCTCCAGCAGGGCACTGTCCCCATCGCCCAGACGAGGAAACGGAGGGCCAGAGAGAACCTGGTTCCCAACCCCAATCGGCTTCCCTCGGCCCAGGTTGAGGCCTCCGCTCAGAGCAGCTCCCAGGGCCAGGCCCTGAGGCCCGGCACGCTCGAGCGCCCAGCAACGCCCAGGGACCAGACAGGATGCCACCCAGCCTGTGAAAGGCAGTGAGGCGGTGGGGGGCGGGGGGGGGGGGGGGGGGGGGGGGGGGCGGTGCGGGGGGGGGGGGCAGTCGGCTGTTCCCTGGGGACCATGGGACTGACCCCAGAGGGAGCCCGGGGATGCCGGCCCCAGACCACTCAGGCCGAGGGGAGGGTTCCAAAGCCGGGGCTCCGGGTCCAGCAGCCCGGTGACCCGCCCTGGCTGCACACTCTCCCGAGGCCCTGCCACCTTCCTGGGGGCCCAGCGGGCACCTTTACCTTCTTGATGTAGAAGAGAAACACCAGCTTGATGATCTGGACGGCAGGGAGGAGGGGAGCAAAGAGGACCCCCAGCCTGGGGAGACAGGGGCGGGGGCTGCAGTCCAGAGGCTGGGGTCACGACCCCTGTGCCGCACCCCAGGGCTACCGCGGCCCGGCCCGGGGTCAGACCTCCCGGCCGCACCCCAAGGCCGGGCCGGGCTCAGGAGCCTGGGAGGGGAGGGGTCGGGGCCCGCGTCAGTCCAGAGTCCCACGGCGGGGCCCTGCTAGGGTCCCGAGCGGGGAAGGGGGCTCCGCCTTGGCCGGGCAGTGGCAGGCCAGCGGAAGATGCTCACCAGGTCAGGGTCTGCCCGTAAATCAGCTCCAGAACGTTCCCGGCAATGTCGAACTCCGGCTTCTCCTTCCTCTTAAGCTTCCTCTCGGAGATGAGCCTGGGGCAGAGGAGCCCCTGAGGGTCACTTAGGAGGCCCAGGCCCAGAGACCGGTCCCCGCAGGCAGGCACCCCGACCGGTGACCCTCCCCTCGGGCCGAGCCGCCCGCCCTGCCCGCCCCCCTCAGGCGCCCAGCTGACGTCAGGGCACACGGCAGGCCGAGGCCCCCAACCTGAGGGGCTCCAGGCTGCAGCTGACTTCCTCCCAGTCTTTTTTCTGTTTTGTTTTGTTTTGTTTTTTTTAAGGAAACTCCACACCCAACGTGGGGCTTGAACCCATGACCCCAAGATGATGAGTCGCACGTTCCACTGACCCAGCCCTCCCAGCGCACCATCCCCCCTCCCCCCACCCCTCAGTCTCTGTTCAACGTCCAGGCTTCACACGCTTCACTGACCGTCAAACATCCCTGTTTTTAATTACTATCAAATGCATATGTTCCCGGAAAAAAAACACAAACAGAAGAAAATAAAAACACTTCCAGGCGTTAGCACCTGCAGCACCTTGAAAACGTCCCTCTCCTTCCTTCCTTCCCTTTTATCCCCTTTGCACAAGACTGAGATCATACATCATTTTGAAAACTCTTCCCCCACCCCCGATCTAAAAAGAAAACGGGGGGGGGGGGGGG
>NC_064814.1:3769172-3820290 GCF_023721935.1 Panthera uncia | reverse complement strand
GGGGGGAAGGCGCAGGTGCCCAGGAGGCAGGTGCAGGGACCGGGGCCTCACCTCCACACCAGCTCCCCGAAAAGCGTGTCCAGCAGTATAAAGATGAAATCCAGCACCATTAGCCGGTACAGCTCCTGGCCCACAAAGTTCTCCCAGCACTGAAACAGACCGGGCCTCAGCCCCCTGTGCCCCTGGTGCCCCCGCCACCCTGCCCGCCCCGGCAGCCCAGCTGGGGGCCCTCCCTTCGGCCGCAGACCAGGCCAGAGGCGCCACACGGCGGGCGCCCCCCAGCCCTCGCAGCAGGGCCGCCCCCCCCCCCCCCCGCGACGGGCCCGCGGCCTCACGCCTCCCCAGCGCCACCCAGGTCCCCCCTCACCTGGTCCCTCAGGCCGCCCACCCTGCGGCCCAGCCAGTGGTAGCAAAGAATCCCCAGGATGACCATCTTGAGGATGAGGTTCCTGGACAGGACGGGGAGGCGGGGGCGGTGCTGAGACGGGGTGCCCCGGGGGGGGGGGGGGGGGGAGACAGGGGTCGTGCCCCAGGAAGCTCCGCCCGCCCCGCCTGCACACGCACCTGCAGACGGCCACGTACACCTGCAGCACTGGGGAGTCGTGTCGCTCCAGGGCCGCCAGGCCGCGGTACAGGTAGGGGGCCCCCAGGTTGAGGAGGCAGACCACCACCGGCAGGGCCAGCAGCGCCCCCCCCTGCTCAGCAGACACGGGGCTCTGCGGGAGGGGAGGAGGGGGCGGCCGTCTGGGCAGGTGCAGGTGCACCGGCGGAAGGAGGGGCCCAACCGCCCCGCAGCACCTCCCTCCCTCCCTCCCCCGGAATACGCCCACCCCAGTCCTCAAGTTCAACCCACACGGGAAGGGGGGGGGGGCACAGGGGGGGGGGGGGGGGGGGGGGGGGGGGAAGAAAGAAAAGAAGAAACTAAAAGATCAGAAGGCGGGGGAGAAGGCGCAGGGGCCCAGTCACCGGGGACCCATCCCTAACGAAGCAGGGGTCTGACCCCCTGCCCGGAGCTCCCGGGGCTGCCCGCACCTGGATCATGAACTCGGAGAAGGCGTAGACGGCCATGGTGCAGCCCAGCGTGGTCGCCAGGCACAGCAGCCACACGAGGCCCAGCACCGCCACCTGCCTCAGCCGCCCGCACACGCTCCGGGGACCCTGCCGCAGCTGCCCCTCGGCCAGCAGCTCCTGCGGGCGGCAGCCAGCCCGTCACGAACCCCGTGACAGACGCGCGGAGACAGGCAGACGCGTGGGCGACACTCGCGGGGACAAAGAGGGACCCGAGCCGACAGCAACGACCCACCCTGAGCACGCCTGCCCACCAAAACCCGCTGTGAGCGGCGCGTCCCAGCTACGCGGGCTCCTGCACGTTCGAGGACCGGGGACACTAGCCCCGGCCAGCAGACAGCCCCGAGAGAGAGGCGTGTACGGGAGGAAAATCCAGGATGATTCCCGGGGCCACCCCGTGTCCGGAACCCACTGTGAGCAGGGCCAAGACCCGCCCCCTGCCCGCCGCACGCAGGAGACACAGGCCAGGCCTGGCGTTGCGGGGCCACAGGGACACAGGGTCGGGGCAGCAGCCCCAGGGCCCCCGAGCAGCTCACCTTCAGATGGGTTCGGATGTTGTCGTGCTGGAGGCGGGAGGCCCGTCTCTGAGTCACCTTGTGGTCCCAGGAGCAGAACACGGTGATGGCATGAACCCCCGAGGTGCTGCCCACCCGGTAGCTCTCCCCAAAAGAGTGTGACATGCTGGGAGGAGCAGAGCCAGGCAGAGAGGTGACGGGGGGCACAGAGGGCGGGAGAAGGCAGTCAGGACACTCCCTGCAGCCGAAACCCACCACCCACTCAGAGGAGCCCTCCCAGCGCTACGTCGGCCTCCCGCCACCCACCCCCCTCTCCTCCAGCCCTGCGCTCCGGGCATCCCACTGCAGACCGCTGGCCACCCTCGGTCAAGCCTGTCATCAGGCCTGTCTCATACGGTACCGGCCAGCCATACGTGGCTAGACGAGGGCTGTGGCTCCAGGAGCCACTGATGTGGCCGGCTGCAGAATATGCCGGCTGACCCCAGGGCCTTTGCACTGCCTGTGCCGAGAACCTGTGCCTCTGCTTCTCCCCTGCCTGCTCGTGTTTAACCTCCCTGTCTGACACGCCCCTCGGAAGCCAGTCTGACTCGTTCTCCGATGCTCCATAACAGTCGGCAAACGCCTCTAAGACTCTGGATTTTCCCAGCCTCCTCACTGGTCTGTCTGCTCCCCTAGACAGCAAGTTCCTCAAGGGCTCATTCACCTTCCTGCCCCGAGCTGAGCACAGCGAGTGTTTGTGGGGTAGACGAAGTGTTGAGTGGGTGGGTAGAAGGAGGGAAGGAGGGAAGGGAGGGAGGGAGAGAGAGAGGGAGGGAGGGAGGGAGGGAGGGAGGAGGGAGGGAGGGAGGAGGGAGGGAGGGAGGGAGGGAGGGGGGAGGGAAGGAAGGAAGGAAGGAGGAAGGAAGAAAGGAAGGAGGGAGGAAGGAGGGAGGGAAGGAGGAAGGAAGGAGGGAGGGAAGGAGGGAGGGAGGGAGGGAAGAAGGGAGGAAGGAGGGAGGGAGGAGGGAGGGAGGAAGGGAGGGAGGACGGAGGGAAGGAGGGAGGGAGGACGGAGGGAGGGAGGGAGGGAGGAGGGAAGGAAGGAGGGAGGGAGGGAGGAAGGGAGGAAGGAGGGAGGGAGGGAGGGAAGGAGGGAGGAGGAAAGGAAAGAAGGATGGATGGATGGACAGACAGATGGACGGATGGAAGGAAGGATCCCCGAATGAACGGACGGGCGGCCGACGAGTTGTGCTCAGAGCAGGTCATCGGGTGCGGGGCCCTCACCTGTACACCAGGGTGACGCAGGTGATAAAGAAGGCTCCGCCCACAGTGAAGAGGTAGGCCAGGGGCATGTTGTAGGGCAGGCCGTCGGTCTCGCGGCCACACTGACCGCCACCCGGGGCGGGCACGCACGGCTGGTTCAGCGTGCTGTTGCTATAGTAGCCGTAGTACATGACGGTGTGGCTGAAACGGCCCTGCAGGCAGGAGGCCCGCCGCGTCAGGGACGTTCCCCGACCGGCCGGCCGCAGGACCGGCCGGCCGCAGGCTTCTCGAGGCAGAGGAGGGCACGCGTGGGGGCGGGGCGAGGAGAAAGGCAGAGCGGGGGAAGGGCCGGGGCCGGGGCCGGGGGCCGGGGTGGGGGGAGAGCAGGGAGGTGGGCCAAGGGCCACAGCCCCGCCGGGGCTCCGCGGCCCCCCTGGAGTCGGGCCCCCCCCCCCCCCCCCCCCCCAGCCACGGATGCCCCGACGGAGCCCTCACCCCGCCCGTGAGCAGCTCCAGGCCCGTGAAGGCGGGGACAGGGCCCGGGGAGGCTGGTGGCGGGAAGGCGGCCTGCACGCCCACGACAAAGGCCAGCACCGGCAGCAGCAGGAGGGCGTTGAAGGCCAGCAGGGTCTTGAGGAAGAGGAAGTAGGAGAGCACGCTGGAGCCGAACTGGCCTCCGATCCGCTTCAGGGCGTAGCGCCAGGGCTTCAGGCCGTGCAGACCCGCCAGCAGCCAGAGCCCCAGGCCGTGCAGGGCCTGTGGGCACCAAGGCGAGAAGGGAAGCAGGGTCAGCCCCCAGCTCCCGGGTTGGGCGGAGGTTGGGGGGGTGGGGAGAGCAGGCCTGCAGGCATGGTCGGGGGCGGAGGAGACCCCACCAAGAGGACAGCAGGGGACGAAAGCCCCCCCCCCCCCCACCTGGCTGCCCTGGGCCCATCCCAGACGGCAGGCTCCTACCAGGACGCAGGTGTCTCGGAGCCAACCACAGCAGGGGAAGAGCCCACGCCGGCCCCGCTGCTCCCTGTGCTTCCCCGTCAGGGTCCGGCTCTCCTCTCTGGGCGCGGAGGCAACATCACGGTTGGACCAGGGATGGACCCAGCTCCCTCCCTGCCTGCTGCAAGCTTGGGGGGGGGGGGCCTTCTCACCGACCACCCAGCCCGGCCAGGGAAGCGGGGGCGGGGGCCGCCCGGGCCCGATGGGCACTGACCGCAGGCTGCGTTTCTCAGCCAGGCCCAAGGGCATTCCCTTCAGCATGTGGCCCCGCTGGGCCACCGTCAGGCTCTGCAGCTCCTTCACCAGCAGGGACCGCTTCTCTGCAGGAGGACGGAGGACGGACTCGGGTCGGCTCCCGCCGTACCCCTCCCTCCCGCACCTGTGGCCGTGACCCCGGAGAAGCCTGTCCGCCCCCGCGGCCCCACCCCAACACACACCTCTGCCCGCCCAGGCCCAGGAGGCCGTCTCCCCTCTGCTCGTGCTGCCCAAGCCAGGCCCTGCCATGTCCGCCTGTGTTCCCGCACCAGCCGTCTTCACTCTCCCCCACCTCGGCCAACGGGCCCCTCCTCCTCGACCCTGACTCTCCTCCTGAGCCCCCACAAGCACCTTGCTCTGACCCCCGTTGCGCCTGAGCCCCCACCCCCCCGTCCCCGCCCTGGTCAGCAGCGATGAGGTCCAACCCCATCCCTGACCACTGCCCACGACACCAGACAAGAGGTGACACTCGGAAAGCTGACAGACACCCGGCCCGGTTTGCAAAGCGAAGCTGGAAAGTTCACCCTGACCCTGGAGCCCGCGCCTCCCTGCGCCGTCCGTCCCCTGCCGCAGGGCCTCGAGCAAACTGGGGAGGAGACTGGCGGGGCCCCAACACAGTGCCTGAGCTCTGGGCACCTGAACGCCAGAGGATACCAGGTTGAAGGCCAACCCGTGACACTGGCCCTGCTACAACCACCGTCCCTTGCCCTCTAGCCCCTCCACACCGGCCTCCCACCTCAGGGCCTTTGCACATGCCCCTCTGCTCTAGTGTCACTTCTTCCAGGAAGCCTCCCTGAATCCCCCTCCTGCAGCGTGCCTTTCCTCCGTCGCCCTTATCTGTGCTTTAATCATCTGCTTTTCCATTGAGTTGGTTCAATCTGTTTCGCTGCCGGTGAGCCAGACCGGGTCAGGGACTTTCCCACACTTGACCCAGCCCCAGGTTCATCGCACCCCAAAGCCGAGACCGGCATATGCAATGGGTGCTCAGCGTGGGAGCGTGTGGGCCAGGCGTTTCTGACCGCCACCCGCCCCGGGCCAAACCCTTCTCGGCCCGAAGGCCCCGCTTCTCGGCCGCCCCCGTCCCCCCATGGCAAGGCCTCACGAGGCCTGGCAGCCTTCGGGCAGCCCCGCGGCAGGAGGGGAGCCGGCCTGGGCTCCCACCCACCGAGGCGCGGGGCCCACTCACTCACCCTCCTCCTCGAGGGCCGCGGGGTCCAGCTCCAGGTCATAGAGGCGGAGGCTGGGCCGGGCCGAGCGCCCCACGCCCCCGAGCTGGGGCCGGCTGACCCTGCGCCGAAGCCGCACCGTGCGGTTGTAGTACTGGGAGATGATGGCCCCGCGGCTGCGGCCTGCAGGGGGGCGGCAGGTCAGGGGGCCGCGCTGCTGTGCCTCCCCGCCCCTCACCTCTCCCGGGACCCAGGCACCACTGGCTGGCTTCCCAAGAGCCCATCTTTTAGCCTCTTTTTATCCGTGCGCTCGTTTCTGCGACCCAGCGAGGCCGCACGGGGGCTCCGGGCGGTGGCCGGGAGGGGGCGGGGCGGGTACTCACGGCGCCACCCGCAGCCCCGGCCGCCCAGGGTCCCACTCACCGATGGTGCGACTAGGCATGCTGGCCAGGATGCGGAGCGTGGCCGTGCTGTGGGCAGCAGCATCCTCGGGCCCCAGGGGGGCCTGGCGGCCACTGCCTGTACACAGAAAAGACTCGTCCGGAGGTCCCGGCCGGCCAGCGGCCTCCGCCACCCGGTCCCCACCTCGGGCCCGCACGCAGCCGGGAGGGGTGTCCTGAGAGGCCGGGAAGGCTCAGCGCCCGGCCCACAGCAGCAGCCGGGCGCCTGGGCCAGGACGGCTCACCCGAGGTCCCCGGGGCTCCGGCCCCCAGCCCCCTCTGCCGTAGCTCCAGTCCCTCCTCAGCCACGCACTGGCTCTGCTCCCGGATGAGCTGGTGGAAGGAGTCATGGACTTCACTCTCGTCGTACGGGCTGGGCTCCCGGCTGCGGGGGCAAGAAGGGGGCAGGCGTCCAGGACTCAGCTGCCCCGGTCCCGCCCCAGCGGCCGCCCCTTCCCCGGGCCCTGGTCCAGATGGCCTCTCCCTGGCAGGGAGTTTGGGGACGTCCCTGCCCTCCAGCCCGCCGCCCAGCCCCCACCCCCGCCAGGCCCAGACCACTTACTCATGGTCCTCCGGGATCTCAGGGACATTGAGGACGAAGGGCAGCGGCTGGGCCATGTCTAGGGCCCACACCCAGCCAGTCTGCAGCCCTAGGGCAGCTCAGAGCCTGGGTGCAGCCCCCGAAGCCTCCCGCTGCCCATCTGATGAGACAGAATATTGCACCAAGGTCAGCCTTCCATGCCCGGTGCCCGGCCGAACCACCCACTCCCTGGGGACCGCGGGAGGTGGCACTCACAGCCTGGGCCGCCCGAGCCCCTGCCCGCCCCCCATCCACAGCCCAATACGTGGTCAGGTTAGTGACCCCGAATAAAACTCATGCCAGAAGGGGGCGAGGGGGATCCCGTTCCACTGCCTGAGGGAGAGAGGAAGGAAGGGAGGGGGGTCTGGGCAGTCCCCGTCGGTTTCCTCTATGGCGCCAGTCCCGGGAAAGGGAAGGGTGGGTGTCTGTGCACACGGCTGGCCTTCCCGAGGGCTCTGCCCCGGGCACACCCCCACTCTCTTGGTGAAAACGGTCAGGGCGACTCGGAGCCCTCCTTCCTGGGCCTGCCCATAACCCCAGAGCACTTCCTCTCCCAGGAAACCCCTCCCACAGCTAGCCCCCACCCCCCACCAACATTGCTCTCCCCACTGGGCCGGGCTGGGGCGCTGCAAGGTCACCAGACCTACTCCCCTACATTCATCACCCCAGGGGCCGGCCAGGGCAGCTGCCTGGGAGAAGGGGGGCTGGGCGTTAAACAGACTGCCTTTGTCCAGCCTGTGTCCAGGCAGAGGGCTCTGCGGTCGGCTGGGGCCAACTGGAACCAGCGTGACCTTGTGTGGGCTCTTCACTCTGTGCCCTGCATCTGCTCGGTGCCCGGTCCTCCCTACACTCACCCCCAGGGAACGCGGCGCTTAGAAAAGTTGGCTCAACTCAAGGGGACTTCTTTGGGCGAGGCCAGGGTGCCCAGACAGTGTCCTCACTTAGGGGCCTCAAGGACTTCCGTTTCTCAGCCCAGGCCCCCCCCCCACACACACACACACAGTCCAAGCCCCTTCCCCTCCCTCCAGCAGGAGCTCAGCTGGGAACCAGCAGAGCTGGAGGTGGGGCCAACCATGTGCCCCCCAATCCTGTCCCTAGAGCTAGAATCCCCTCCTCCACAGACAGACCCCTTGCAGGCTCAGACCCACAGGCCTCGCCCACACACCCCTTCTCCCCGGGAGGAGGGGAAGTTGGGGGGAGGGGGTTGGGGAGGGAGTGGGAGGTGCTCAGAGGCCTGGAACCCGGAGGCCTGCCTGGGGTAGAGGCTCACCTGGGCTCCCCGTCACTGCCTAGGACTTCTGCCAGCGACACCCAGCGCCCGGGCACTCCGCCCCAGGCCCGGGCAGGTCCGGCAGAGTTTCCGGGGCACCCCATTCCTGAGCCCTGAGCCAGGTGAGGAGGGGCAGGGGTGGGGCCGGTTTCCAGGAGCCCCACCCCAGCCGGCCGCGAGTCCCCTGGGAGCAGCAGCAGCCCAGCCTGGAGCCCAGGGACAGCAGCAACTCCGGGAACCCCTCGACGCCCCCCCCCCCACCCCGCCAGTCTCCCAGCTCCCGCTCCCCCCTCCCCCGCCGCCTGGGGCCAGTGATACCTGCCTGCGCGACCCGGCGCCCTCCCCGCCCCTCCGCTCCCAGTCGCGGGCACCAACACTGCCCTCTCCCCCGGTGCGGCCCGCGGGTGGGGGTGGGGGGCTGGGGGGCGGGGGGGGGGGGGAAGCAACCGGCGTGGAACCCCCTGCCCGGGGACCCCGGGGGCCCCAAGGGACTGGGAGCGGGTCCGCGGCGGGGGAAAGCAGCGGGCCGGGGAGGACCCGGGCGCCGCCCCCAAGCCCCGGACCTGCCCCCGAGTCCCCGCCGCTCACCTGGGACGCGCGGGGTGGGGGAGGAGGGGCCCTGCGCGCGCGCCGCTCACCTGTCTCCTGAAAGCGCCGCCGGGAGCTGCTGTCGGGGCTCCGCCGCCCGGGGGGGTGGGGTGGGGGGCGGGCACCGCGGGGTCAGGGGGAGGGAGTGACCGCGGGCCCGGGGGGACGACCCGGGGCCGTCGCAGGACCCGCGGGGCCCGAGGGAGCTGCGCCGCCCAGCCCGGCCCACGTGGTGGCGGGCCTCCGGCGTCACGTGACCCGGCCCGCCCGCCGGCGCGCCCCGCGCCCTGCGGCGACCGTGCCCTCGCCCGGCCACCTTCCAACCCCGCCCCCGCCCCACCGCCGGGCCTGAGCAGGGTGCGGGCGGCCGAGCGCCCAGGTCTACTCCGACCTCAGCCTAGGTCCACCGCGTCAGTGGGACTCAGTTTCCCCGAGTTTCGAACAATCGGGGCTGTAATTCCCAGCCGCCCCTTTCCCCCCCGGGCAGTTATCCAACCAGCACGATGCTGCAAAGCCCCACCGAGGCAGCGCCTTTCGACACCAGATTGGGTAACCCTGCCCTCCAGCGCGACCTCCTGCTGACAAACGACTTTCCGAAGCTGGCGTGTGGGGAACCCGGGTTGTCACCCCCCTCTGGTCTGGGCGTGGTTTCTGCCTCGTTTGTCAGCCCACAGTTCTGGGTCACTTCCTGTGTGCTAGGTGGGGAGGAGGGGGTGAGACCCAGGGAAGACGGCCAGGCCACTGTGACTGTCGCTCTTCCCCATAAGCCAGGGAGGTGGGCACCCATGTCCCTTCTTCACAGATGAGGAAACTGAGGCTCAGGGGTTCATCAGTCCCCCCTTCCCCCCATACCATCTGCCAGGGCGCAAGTCTAGTCCACCCCAGAGCCCCACTGAGAAACCTGACTTTGAGAAAGCCTGGCAGGTCAGAGGGCAGGCTCCCAAGGATTGGAGGGAGGATGGGCGGGATTTGGAGAGTGGTGGGGGGACATTCCTGGTCCAGAGAAGCCTTGAGAGGCAGGGAGGGTGGGGGGCAGAAAGGAAGGAGAGGGGAGAGGGGAGAACGGGTGGGCCAAGCCAGGATTCCCGGATGAAAAGTTGCAGTGCAACAGGCAAAGGGGCCCGCAGGCCTGAAGTTGGACAAAGAGGGAGGGGCCAGGGTTGGGGCTTTTTTGCAGCTGTCAGTGTGGACCTCTGGTGGATTACTGCCGGCGGGCTCTTGGCACAAGGCAGGTGGCCATGAAGACCCAGGCCTGCCCAGGCCCCTGCCTCTCCTCCCACTACTACCCACCCCCCACGCACACCCACACTCCAGCCCCATGTTACTTGCATGACCCTGGCCCAACTTGGAAGTCACCTCTTCAGGGAAGCCTTCCTGGATTGAACCCCTGTTGGAGCACTTGTCACTTCCTGTTGACATGATCTTTTGCCGGTCTGTCACCCCTGCCCCCGCCCTCTGAGCCCACTGCGCCCTGGGAGCCAGCACCCAGCTTGGAGCCTGGCATAGCAGAGGGGCTCAGAAATTGAAGGCGTCTAGGCAGGGGTGCAGAAAAGCCACCAGAGCTCAGCTATGAGATGGACTGGGCCCTAAGGGAGGTGGAGAGGGAGCAAGGAGGAAGTGTATGACCCCAGGGGATCCCGGGAGAGAGAAATGGCCGAGAAGGCTCTTAGACGATTTGCTCGCAGAAGATTCAGCCGCCCCAAAGGTGCCAATTCCTGAGCCTTCACTACAGGCCAGGCTCTAGGTCCCTGCCTTGTCCTCATTGCCGGGAACGCCAAGGGCTTCTGGAAACTGAGCAGCCCTAAGTGATGGGGCCCACCCGTTAGGCCACTATCGCGCTCTCCCGAGAGGACAAACTGGGACCCGCAGATAAGAAGCCACCCGCCCCGCGGGACTGGGCTTGGGCTCTCCCCCCCACCTCCCCGGGTGTAAAGGGAGCGGGTCCGGGCGAGCACCCAGGAGCGCCCTCGCTTCGGGGCGGGGGCGAGGAAGGCGGCAACCGCAGGAGTCGCGGGGAGGTGAGGGCGCGACCCCCACCCAGGGCGCAGCCGAGCCGCCCACCTGGAGGCTGCCCCGCCACGCCTCCCACCTGCTTGCCCGCCCCCCCCCTCCCCGCGCGCCGCAGGAAGTGGCGGCCCCAGCGAAAGCGGAGGAAACTGCCGAGGTGGGGGCGAGGAGTGGAGGGGGGAGGAGACGGCGGGAGAGCTGGGGTTCCTGTCATGTGACCCCTCTCCCCTCGGCTCCCTCACAGTCCCGCCTGGCTTGGCGGGACCCGGTCGAAGGAGGGGGCTCCTCCGGGGAGGTGGTCCCTTGTCCCCAGGTGAGCTGGGCCCACACTGGGGGGAAGGAGGCAGAGCGTGAGGGGCTGAAAGAGAAAACCGAGGTCGAGGGCTGCTGAAGGGGTGGGGGTCAGAGCCTGCTTATTAGGGTCCGGTTCCCAAGTCTGAGACCATAGCCACGCCCCCTCGTCTGGAGTCCCTGGGGGCACCCGCAGACTGAGTCCCAGCACATCCCAATCGGTGCTGCCACAGGATGCCGGATCCTTGGACCTGTCAGGGTTGGGGGCCCGTTTCCGATGGGAGAATTAGCACCCCGAGAACAGGAATGGTCTTGCCAAAGGGTGACCCCACGGGCAGCAGGTGGAACTGGGGTACAGCAGGCCCTGGGCCCCCTCGCACTTATCTGTGGCCACACCTGGCTTTGTCTGTGTCTGTGACAGTCTCATCTTTCTGTGCCCTTTGGACCTTTCTCCCCCATGGCCAAACAGGGAAACGGAGGCCTCTGGCTGCGTGTCGCTTTGAGATGTGGATGGGGACTGAGTCCAGACCTGCTCCGGCTGAGTGCTTTCTCTTCATCTCTGGCGATGCCAGGGCCACGACCCTGAAGCCCGCCCGACAGGCAGCCCCCAGCCCTTCTGGGAGGAGGGGCGGGGCGGCCCGGCGCCCCCAGCCGCGACCCCACCGCGGAGATGCTGCGGAGGCCGGCAGCGCGGTCCGGCCAGGACCCCGGGGAGCCAGCGCCTGAGCCAGGGGTGGAGGAGCTGGGGGAGCAAGAGATTGGGCGGCTGTGGTCCTCCCAGGCACAAGTCCGGGGGCTGCCGTATGCCATGGTGGACAAGCGCTTCATCCGGTGGGTACACGCGGACCCGCACGGCTGGAGATCAGACGGTGGGGGAGGGGGAGCCCGGAGAGGAAGCACCTGTTGAACGGGGGAGGGTACGAGTCGCCGGCAGTGGGAAAACTCCTCTGCCCCGTGGCCCTGCTCTGCCTGGCCCGGTGGGCACAGCGGGTGACTCAAGGGCGCCCCCATCGCCACCCCGTCCCAGGCAGCTGCGGGAGCCCCGGGGGGTGAAGACCTCTCGCTGGCAGCGATGGCGGCGCAGGGGGCAGACAGCGGGCCGGCGCCTAGGGGAGGCAGCGCGGAGGCTGGTCCGGGGCTTCGGCCTCTGGGAAGACGCCCTCTACGAGATCGGGGGTAGGACCCGCGCCCTCACCCCCACCTCCCCTCTCTGGAGTCTCCGTTTCCAGTTTAGAAGCCCAAGGAGGGCACCAGCCCGCTTGCCGTGACCCCCCCCCCCCCCCCTCCCCCCCCCCCCCCCACCAACAACAACCATCGCCCCCCATCCCATCATCCACATCAGTTCCGCCCCAAGCAGGGCGCAAAACTTGATAGATGGCAGCACCCCCTGGTGGCCATCAGAGGTACTGCTAGGGCAGCCTCCAGGGCCCTAAACCGAGGTCCCCGCGAGGCTGGCCACCCACAGCCCTCGGATTCTCAGGGGGGCCCCTGGCTCGGTGCGGCCCTGAAGGACCCCCTCCTCTCCTCATAGGCCTCTTTGGCACCGGAATCCAGTCCTACTTCACCTTCCTTCGCTTCCTGCTGCTGCTCAACTTGCTGACCCTGCTCCTGACCGCAGGCTTCGTGCTGCTGCCCCTGGTCTGGCTCCGCCCCCCTGACACAGGCCCCTCCCTTAACTTCAGTGAGTGCCCTACCCGCCGAGGGAATAGTGTCCTGGAGCCCACGGGCACCCCCGGGGACGCTGAGGGGCTGGTCCGGGGCTCAGGGTGTTGGGACAGCCCTACCCTCTGTGTCCCGGTCCCAGGCATCCTCCTGCTTGAGTCCAGCCCTGGGACCCTCCCTGCCGGGCCGTGTTCATGACATACCTCCCGACATATCCTCAGGGCCCTGCTCGGGCCTCCCCAGGACTGGGGGCTATGGAGTAGATATGCCTTGGGGACCCTTCCCTATTGGTTTCCTCTCCCTCCCGACAGCCCTCCAGTGCCCTGGTGGCCTCCAGCCCCAGACTGGTGTTCCCAGATTCCACAATCAACTTTGGAATGTTTTAACCGGCAGGGTGAGTGGATTCTGCCTTCACTATGGGCCAGGGGGGCTGGGGGACCTGGAGAACTGGCCCCAGGGGACCGCAGTCTAAGAGGACCCCAGTCCCTCCAAAGGCATTTTGGCTTCTAGGGAAATGGTTCTACACAAACAGTCTGGCGGGGACAGTGACGGGGTCAGAGAGAGGCTGAGGCCAGGATACACAGCCCAGGCCCCTGGACACTTGCCCATGGCCCTCAGAGCCCAGCTGGGGGAGCGTCCAGGCCTGTGGACTAAGCACCACCCCACCGTCACCCCTGGGTGCCACTGAGGGGTTACCGTATAGACTCCCATGTGCCAATGTCTCTTCCTCGAAGCTGTGTGGCCTTGGGCAAGTTGCCTAACTGCTCTGAGACTGTAACATAGGGAGGCTCTCACTCCCTACCTGATGAGGGTACTGTGAGTGTTAAAGAGCCAAGACCTGGAAAACACTTAGCACACACCTGCACGACCCGACCCGGTCCTTGTCATCTGCGTCCCCAGGCCTTCAACACCACCTACCTCTTCTATGGCGCATACCGGGCAGGCCCGGAGAGCAGCTCGGCCTACAGCATCCGCCTGGCCTACCTCCTGAGCCCGCTGGCCTGCCTGTTCCTCTGCTTCTGTGGGACTCTGCGGCGGTGAGAGCGGAGCCCCGGCCTCTACCTCCTTCCGGGGGGGGGGGGTCTTCCCTGATCGCCCCTCCCCTGGCGTGGCACCCCCAAGTTAGCAGGAGGGCCCCGGCCCCTGTTCCCTAAGGCTCATCTATGGCTCCAGGGCCTGAACTCCGTGTCCCCAGCTGCAGAGCTCAGGGGCAGGGGACACCGCCCCTGTCTCCCCACCCCCAACGATAGCTGAGGCCACAGGCTGCCCCCAGGACTGTCGGGGGCTTCCCACCCCAGACCTGAGCCAGGACAGAGGCCCCTCCCCCATGAGCCCTGGCCTCCGGCCCCCTCCAGGATGGTAAAGGAGCTGCCACAGAGGCTGTTTCTGGGCCAAGACTACAGGTCACCTCTCAGTGTCAAAGTCTTCTCCTCCTGGGACTTCTGTATCCGGGGACAGGAAGCAGCCACCATCAAGAAGCACGAGATCAGCAACGAGTTCAAGGTGTGTGCAAGCGTGTGGTGCGTGTACGACTGGGTATGTGAGTGGCCGAGGTTTGGAAGCGTGTGTCGGGGGTGTGTGCACACGCACGTGCGTAGGGCGTTCCAGCTGGAGGTGGGGCTGTGCCGCTGTTTGGACGTGAGCAGACGGTGCGAGGTGGGGCGGTCGAGATAAGACCGGCCACCAGCCCTCAGCCTGCCCCCGCCCCTTCCACGCACGCAGCCCCCAGCCCCCCCCTGTCTGTGTCCCCGCCCCCATGACAGGTGGAGCTGGAAGAAGGGCGTCGATTCCTGCTGATGCAGCAGCAGACCCGGACCCAGAGGGCCTGCCACCTGCTCACCTACCTGTGGGTCAATGTCCTCATCGGGCTCCTGGTGGTCGGGGCCATCAGCGCCATCTTCTGGGCCACCAAGTACTCACAGGACAACAAAGAGGTGCCTGGCAACTGACGAGCATGCATTTAATCCCGGCCAGAATTTGGCGGGGAGACGGGGCGGTCCCACTTTGCAGATGAGCAAGCTGAGGCTCAGAGAGGTTGAAAACAATCCGCCTGAGGTCACGACCAGGCCAGGGCGCCTCTCCCCGCAATATCCTCCAGCCGCGAATAGCCCGCGGGCTTCCAGACGCCAGGCCCACACCAGTTACACCTGAGGGGGTTGTAGGGCCCGAGGGAGCCGCTGGGGACCCCCCCAGCCCGTGCGCACCCCCTTACCTGCTTTTCCCCGCAGGAGTCTCTGTTCGTGCTGCTACAGTACCTGCCCCCGGGGGTCATCGCCCTGGTCAACTTTGTGGGTCCCCTGCTCTTTGTTTTCCTCATCCAGCTGGAGAACTACCCTCCCAACACTGAGGTCAACCTCACCCTTATCTGGTGAGTGCCACCCTTGGGGGTGACAGGGGGGACAGCGTGTGGAGGGGAAGGAACGGAGGGCCCGGGGGCACTTGAGGACGCCGCGTCCTGCTGCCCGTGTTGGTTACCGCCTGGCACCAGTGGTCCCGAGCAAGGGAAGGTATGCAGAAGCTTCCAGAAACGTGATCTCAAGAGCCCCCGTCTAAAGCTTTCCAGTCCCTTCCTTCCAAAGTAAGCCAGCTGCCTGGACCAAGCACCAGCCATTCGGAGGGGCCAGTGACAAAACAGCCAGGAGGGGTTGGGAACCAGCCTCTCGCCCGGGGAAAACCAGGAAGGTGGGAGGCGCACAGCACCCACATGCCCCGAGGGTTTCCACCCCTCACCTTGACAACCTTCACCTGTGAAGTCGGGACCATCCTCATTCCCATTTGACAGATGAGGAAACTGAGGCTCGCACGGGTCAAGTGCCTCAGCCAAAGGCAAGCTCACCATGTCTGTTGGGTGCAGGTTCAAATGCAAGCCCCTCCTTGAGCCCCCGCAGAGCTCCAGCTCAGCATTTCCGTCTCCCCCTCCACCCCCCTGCTTGGCTCTGCCGGCTTTCTCTCCTGCTTCCCCTGTGCAGAAGCTGTCTGGAGCCCATTCAGCTTTCCTCCAAGGCTGACTGTGGCTTGAAACTTTATTTTTGGAATAGGTAATACCACACGCACGTGGAAAAAAAAAAAAAAAAACTTCAAAATGCTGACAAAAAGCAAAGATAAAAAATAAGCCCCCACCCGCCCTGCCTCCCAGCCTCCCTCAACAGAACCACCGTTCCCAGCCAAACTCGTGTCACATGTCAGCTGAGAGTCCACACTTAGCTCTGATGCGCATGAGACGGTTTGGGGTTAAAAGCCATCCTGCCTGTGTGATCCAGTCATGCAACATTCAGGAGGGCCCGTGGGCATGTTTGTGCTACATGAGACCGTGTAAGCGGGCTAGGGTAGAAACAGAGCTCTCACCTGCTGCGAGAATATTAAACTCTAAACCAAGTGTGACAGCGGGGGAGGGGGAGGGCAGCTGGGCTACACAGCATTGCCCACGCTGATTTAAAAACAGAACCCTTGCCTCATGAATCATCTGGAGGCCACGATTCTGGGGAACACACCTTGGGCAACGTTGCCACCGGACAGAGTAGGCTGGAAGTCGGCCGGGCTCTGGAATCAGAGGGCGCCGGACCCCGGAGAGACATGATCTCCAACGGAGCTCAACCGCACACGTAACCTGGGTGGCTTGTGCCCAGGTACCCGAGCCCCTTCCCCTGACTCGGTCCCAATCCCCCGCCCCCCCCCCCAGGTGCGTGGTGCTGAAGCTGGCCAGCCTGGGAATGTTCTCCTTCTCTCTGGGCCAGACTGTGCTGTGCCTTGGCAGAAACAAGACCAGCTGTGAGTCCTTCGGCTACAACGCCTGTGATTACCAGGTGGCTGGTGGCTCCATCCAGGCCTGTCCCTCCTGTCCTCGTCCCTCTCCAGTCTCACCTTTGGGAGAGAGAGCGCTGCACTCCTCCAGGGGGCACTGTTCACAGCACGCTGGGCAGGGCGGCAGCCCTAGCTGGGGGGGCAGGGGGGGCGGAGGGGGGTGCCTGCTCAGCTCTTCCCCTGGAGGCCCCCGTTCTAACTTAGCAATCCTATCGGGCTCCAGGCAGGGCTCCTACAACACAGAGGCCCCCAGTGGGTGGGCGAGGGGCGGCCGGGGACCCTGGGTGACACGTGCCCCTCTGCTCCAGTGCTGGGAGAACGCGGTCGGGGAAGAGCTGTACAAGCTGAGCATCTTCAACTTCCTCCTCACGGTGGCCTTTGCCTTCTTTGTCAGCCTGCCTAGGAGGTGAGCCCCGGGGACACCATGGGGAGACCTGGGGGCGGCGGGGGTGACCCGGGCGTGTCTGGGGGATGGCCGGTGGCCACAGCCAAGGGTGAGCAGTTCTTCCCACCACACGCTCGGCGCGACTGAGTGTGTGACGGTCAGCGGTCACGACTGCTGTGGGTATCTGGACGCTCCCCTCCCCCAGGCTGCTGGTGGAGCGGTTCTCAGGCTCTTTCTGGGTCTGGCTGGACCGGGAAGAGTTCCTGGTGCCCAAGAATGTCCTGGACATTGTGGCCGGCCAGACGATCACCTGGATGGGCCTCTTCTACTGTCCCCTGCTGCCTCTGCTCAACAGTGTCTTCATCTTCCTCACCTTCTACATCAAGAAGGTGAGGGCTCGTGGGCTGGGAGGGGGCCGGAGGGGCACTGCGTGGGCGCCTGAGCCAGCGGCAGCGGAGCCCGGCTCCCGTCCCGCTTCCGCGCAGCCCCCCAGTGGCACTGCCCTGGGCCTCGGGCTCCCCGGGCTCACAGCCTCCCCACCTGCTGCTGCCTCCCCCAGTACACCCTGATGAGGAACTCCAAGGCCTCTCCCCGAAGATTCCGCGCCTCCAGCTCCACCTTCTTCTTCCAGCTGGTGCTCATCCTGGGCCTGCTCCTGGCCGTCGTGCCTCTGGGCTATGTGGTCAGCAGGTGAGGGCAGCAGAGGTGCCCGAGGCTGGGGGGCAGGCAGCCCCTCCTCACCCGGGGCCCTGACGCCAGCCCCACCCTGGCTGTCTCTCCCCAGCATCCACTCCTCCTGGGACTGCGGCCTCTTCGCCAACTACGCGGCCCCCTGGCAGGTAGTCCCAGAGCTGATGGCCCTCCGGCTCCCGCCCTCTGGCCAGCGCGTCCTCCGCTACCTGGGCTCCCACGCTTTCAGCTTCCCCGTCCTCATCCTGCTCAGGTGCCTCTCAGGGCAGCAGGGGCCAAGAGGGGGCACACCTGGGAGGGCGTCCGCCCTTCGATGAGCACCCCCAGACAGTCTCATGGGATCTGGGAGCAAGACAAGGAGAGGCAGGGAGGCAGGGTCCCAGAGGACAGAGCTTGGGCCCAAAGGCAGGTAGCCCTGGGCAGCCCCCTCGAGCAGGTACCTTGTGTGACCCACGGGGACACACGATCCCTCCTGCAGGCACACTAAAAAACTGCAGTTGAGGTATTCTTGCGGCCCTTTAGAATAGGGAGAGAGGCTGCCAGGGGCAGGAAGGACAGGAGAGAGAAAGGTGTCTGCAGACAGAAGAACCCGGGGAGGCGTTAAGACACTGGGGTGGGGAGAGAGGAAGTAGGGGAGGCACCTGCCCTCCAGGGATAGCTGACCTTGGATTCCTGTCTGTCCAAAGCCTTGTCCTGACCGTCTGCGTCTCCCAGTCCCAGGCCAATTCGAGGGCCATCCAGCGGATCCGGAAGCAACTGGTGTGGGTGAGTGTCCGCTGGGCTGGGGAGGGGTCACACCTCGCCCCGGAGCGTGGCCTCAGGCTGGGAGCCAGATGACAGGCCTATGGCTTTAGGCTTGGGAACGCGGGGTTGAGAATGTGGCTCTGGGTTGAGGGAGGGGCGGGGCCCTGGTGGGGGCGTGGCTTCTTTCTGGAGGCGGTACTGTTGGGGCGTGGTCTCTGGCTTCACGGAGGCGTGGGGCGTGGCCTCTGGGTGGGGCGAGGCTTAGGCGGGGCGGGGCAGGGGACCCGGCACGGCGGATTTCGTAGGTGCAGCTGCGGGGCCGGCTACTCGTCCCGGCCGGCTCCGGGGTGAAGGCGCCGCTCGTAACCGGCCGCTCGCTCTCCCCCAACCCCCGCAGCAAGTCCAGGAAAAGTGGCACCTGGTGGAGGACCTGTCGCGGCTGCTGCCGGAACCGGGCTCCGGCGACTCTGTGGGGCCCGAGGCCCTTCACTCCCGAGCTTCGCGCCCGCGATCCTTCTGCCCTGGATTCCCGTGCCCCGGCTCCCCGGGCCCCAGGACCCCCAGGCCCGGACCTTGCCTCGAGGATCCCGCTGGGCTCTTCGGTGACCCGGGCCCCGCGCGTAGATTCCGCCTTCCCAGCGGCTCAGAGCTGTAGCATCGACCCCTGCCTCGGGCCCGGGGCTCGACCCACCTCCCCCACCAGAGTCCCCCTGGCCCCAAGCTCCTGCCCCCTCCCCGTGCCGGACACCACCGCCCCTCTCAGTGGGCCCTCCAGCAGGACGCAGGAGAGCCCCCGGGCAGCAGGAAGAAAATATGGTGACTTGTATTTCTATTTTTAGCCCGGTCCTGTAAAGTTTCTATTTTTGTTGGATGGTTTATAACGTACATAATACATTAGCATAGTAACCCACGAATGCGATATATAAATACACACCCACCGGAAGTGCTCAGAAAGTGTTTCCTGTGGGGAGCGCCGCTGACATCTACGCGAAGGGCAAGACCCGGCCGCCGCTGAGCACACCTGCACTAGGGGCTTGCTGTGCTCTGAGTGCACATTGCTGCCCCCCGCGCCCCCCACCCCCAACCAGCCTCCTGCTATCCCTTCTCCACCTATGAGAGCACTGAGACCCACAAGTGATGCTGGAGTCACCAAGTAGCAGAGCTGGTCGCAGAGCCACACTACACCATAATGGTGCATTCCTGCCCCCTGACCGGGGTGGGGGGGGGGGGGTGCTTCCAGACTTTACCCGAGTCTGAGTAACAGATGGTCCACGGCCAGCCTCTCCCTGGCAGGATTCCTCATGGTCTTCTATTCTGACCCAGGGCCCCACATCAACGAAGTGGGCCTCCTCAGGAACCCGGAACAGAGGTCCCTTTGCCCTAGCTTCTACAGAACCTGTTCTCTAACTCTCCTCCATGCCCCCCAAGACCCCCGCCCTCACGTTCAGTTGACCTCGAGGAGTGGCGGGGCTGGTGGCGGGGAGGCGCCCCACAAGAGCTGTGAGACAAGCCTAGACCTGCATTGTTGGACACACCCGAGAGTCAGCCTGGGGAGGGGGTGGAGCCAGTGGGCCACGGAGCAGGGATGAAGCCCAGGGCCTCCACCCCCACCCCTGCAGTGACTCTCAGCCTTAGAGAACTGGCCCTGTGCCAGGACTGCTGATGTGCTCGGCGCAGGTGCAGACAGCGGCCAGGCATCGGGACTTTCTAAAGCCGCCAGATGACTCTCCCCCGCAGCCAGGGCTGAGAATGCTGGCCCAAAGAACTTTCGGGAGGGAGGGTCAGGAGAAACCCCATGACGTGCTTGGAAACCCTCTACTTCCTCCGGCAGCCTGGCACCCGGCAGGATTCCCAGGCTGGAGGCGGCTCTGGCCCACTGCCCTCGGGCCCAGGCCCTCACGTGGGCATTGGAGGCTGGACCGGTTCACCTCCTCCTGTCGCTGTCCTCTCTCACCCACCCGGTGCCACATGACCCGTCAGTCTGTCAACAACTGCAGGGCCCTGTTCCGGGGAAACACGTGGTGCTGTGTGCTCTGTCAGGGGAGGGCCATTGGCCTGTCTCGGGTGAAAGTGACACATGTTATTAACAAGACAGAGCGTGGCCCTGACCTGCAGCGACAGTATCCCGTGGGAGCTTGGTAGAAATGCATCTTCTCAGGCTCCACGGATCTGGAACAGAAACTCAGGGTGGAGCCCAGCGCCGTCTGGTGATGAGCCTCCGGGGGTGATGCTCTTCTGGCCCAGAGTGGTAGAAGGCTGCACTGAAACACCAGGGGCCTTTCCTTATCACTTTCTCATGCTTCTGCAAACATTTGCTGAGAATCGGGCAAGTGCAACACCAGGGAGAAGACAGTCAAAGTCTGGGCCCGTTTGCTCGGCCGCAACGTGGGGCTCACGGCACCCTCCTCTGAGGGTTAAATGAGCAATTACTTATCAAGTGTCCTGATGTGTGCCTTGAGTAACTGAGGTTGTATTATAGCCCCAGCTCCACACAGTCTAGGTGACCTGGGTCCTGATGAGTCCCGTCCTACATGCAGCCTGTGGAGAGAAGGGACAGAAGAGCTCAGAGGACCAGCCTCCTCTGAAAACACCGACACAGGTGATCGCTGGAGAGGGCTCCTGGCTGGGGCAGGAGAGATGCCCTACCCATCAAAGCCCTGGGGGGAATGTTCCTCGGGCCGCCCACCACCTCTCCTCCGACCTGGATGGAAGGAGGAGGCTTCTCATGGATTGCCTGAGCTCAGACCCCATCCCCGGAGCGCAACATGGAGGAAAAGACGCGAGCTTCGGGGCCTCCCCGGGAGACAGGTGGGCAGCAACCTAGACCATCCTTCTGTCCTTCTGCAATCATTAATTCCTTCGATTCCTTCCCCCAACCATGTCAGCAGAGTGAGGACAGACTTTGTGAAAGGGAATTTGGCTAGGAAACTGTGGGGGGGGGGTACCCTTGCTCCCCAAATGCAGGGAGGTAGGTGAGCCCACGGGGCACATCCTCGGGGAACGAGGCACGATCTGGGGGGCAAGTGACAGATGCTGGTTCTCGCCTGCTGGGGAGAAGGGGAGCCACCAAGGCGCTGACCCATCTAGTCCCCAGGGGAGCTCCAAGCCACCTGCCCCCTGGGCTCTGGCTACGGGCCCCTCATCCTTCCTGCTGCTCACAGGTGGCAGGGTCATCTGTTAGACCAGCTTCCCAACGTGCCCGGACCTCACAGGCCCCAGTGGCTTTCCCTGAGCAGGGCGAGAGGCAGCTGTCCCTGCCTTCCTTGGGTCAGGTGCTCACCCCTGGGCTGTATGGGGCATGGGCATGTGGTCAGCCTGTGAAGCTTGGTAGGAGAGAACAGCTCCCACCGGAAGCAAATGGTCCGCTGGGGGCGGGACATCTTCCCTGAGGAAGGCTGTCACAATGGGGCACCCTAATTGAACACCCTAATTGAACGTGGCTATAAAGAGGTCCCGCCGGCCCAGCAGCCCCAGGTTTGGCTCAGGAGGAGCCCGGCTGCCACACCTTACCTGCTCCCTCGCTCCGGGCGGCCCTGAGCCCCCTGCCCTGAGCACCCCCAGCCCTGGTCTGGCCTTAGTGTTCTCTGTTTTCCTGGCTCACTCCCACCCTTCTCCCCAGATCCGGTGAGCTCTGTTGCAGACTGCTAAAAAGGCCATGCATGCCACCCGTACGTGATGTGGTTTGGCCTCCTTTTAGACTGGTTGGCATCGGTCCCGGGGAATGACCACTGTCCGCAGGTGTGAGAAAGGGCCCCCATGCCACTCTGAGTTCAAGGGCAGTCCTGGAGCACTGTGCCTGCCACACTGCATCACCATCCGGGGGTGACCAGGGGCCTCATCCAGTCTGAGCTCTAATTTGGGGGCTGAGCCCAGTGTCAGCCACCTAGCAGGTGCCCGACAGGGGGTCACTAACGAACTGGTGTGACATGAGCAGAGATGGCCTCTCCTGCCTGTGTCTCCAGCGGGTCCATCCCACCAGATACCCTGCCCGTAAGTCAGACTCCCCTGGGGCTGGGGGGGGGGGGGGGGGGTGGGTGGGGGAAAGAATAACAGCCCGTCCCCATAATCCAGAATAATGACCCCATCTCAAATCAGAAGATTAGCAACCTCGGGGCACCTGGGTGGCTCAGTCAGTTAAGTATCAGACTCTTGATTTTGGCTCAGGTCATGATCGTGCAGTTTGTGGGTTCTGGCCCCGCGTCTTGGGATTCTCTCTCCCTCCCTCTCTCTCTGCCTCTGTCTCTCTCTCTCTCTCCCAAAATAAATAAATACACTTAAAAATATATACTAACAACCTTAATACCCCTCTGCCAGTAACATACATATTCCAGGGTTTATGACGCCGACATCTACCTACCAAACAGGCCCAGGCCCCTACAGCCCAGCAGTGGCAGCTGAGTGTAAGCCCTGGTTTAGTTCCAAGGCCCAGGGGCCTACTAATTCCCCGGGGGGGGGGGGGGGGGGGGCGGTGCGGGGGCCTAGCTGTTCTGGGCCCAGCCCTGGTTGCTGAGCCCATGGGGTGCTGTGGCCCTCCGGGTTATCTCCTTGTTGCAGGAACCCACCCTGGGAGCCTCCTAGGGACCCCAGAGTGGAGGTGACCCTGTTGAGGGAGCTCTTGTGAGCCTGAGCAGAGGGCTCTGCCAGCAGAGGCATGAGGCTCCTTCAGCTGCTCTGCTTGGCCCTGCTGGGTGAGCCACTGGGGACATCGCGCGGGGGGCAGGAGGGAGCCCTGCTAGGGCCTTGGGGAAGCAGGCTCGTGCAGGGGTGCCAGTGAGCACAGGAGGGGGACCTGGAGGCGCAGGAGAGAGGGAGAGACGTGGGCTTGGGTCTCAGACCAGCCCCTTGTGGCCCCTTTACCGGTCGCAGCATCATACTGGGCCCGCTATTTACTCATCCACAAAATGACTGATGACACCAAATGTTGAGGCCTCGAAAGAGCTTTTGTGAGTGAAGACGCTTGCTGAGTCCTAGGCTTCCCTTCTGGCCTCGGCAGGAGGCTCTCCGGGCGGCCTCTGCGTCCTGAGCTCTCTGCTTACTCCCCTATCACCCTCGCCTCTGGAAGCCACCAGCAGCTTCTCTGCGGAGCAGGAGGAGGGCGGAGTGGCCCGCGTGAAGGAGATGGCTGGTGGAGGTTGCTGATAGAGAGGGGGTGTTTGTTGGCAGACAGCTGGACGATTCTGGAACTTGGCCTCAACTCCTGCGGGGTCTCGGGGGGGGGGGGGGGCGGAGGGGGGCGGGGGGCGCACGCCCGGGGGGGCGGGGGGGGGGGGGGGGGGCGGAGAGGAGCGGGGTGAGCAGGCCCCTGTGGGACCTCCAGGGGCCATGGGGCCAGGAGAGTGCTGGCTTCCACCTGGGCTGTGGTGGGGGAGGGAGAGGGAGCAGCGCGCATGTCCCTGGGCAGGCGTGTCCAGTCTTTTTACCCCAGGGGCCCGATCTGGAACAGGAGCCCTTCCTGGAGCCCCCCAGCTCTGCCCGGTGGGAGTGGCCCCAGAGAGGGCTGGGGGCATTCCAGTGGGGCGTCTCTGCCCCGAGGAAGAGGAAGTCGAGGCTTCCTCAGAGGTCCAGCTGAGGGAGCCTGACTTACTCTCAGAGGCAGCGGGAGGGTGGCAGGGTCCCCGCTCTCCACCAGGGGGTGGTACAGAACCAGGGGGAGGGGATGCTCCTGGGCCCGCCTCCGCGCCTGCCTCCCGCCCTGCTCTGCCTCCGCCCCCATTTCTAGCCCTTAAGGTCAAGGTGGTGGGTCACCTCCTCCTCTCCACCAGGCTGGGGCTGGCGCGCCTCCCTGACTTGTCTCAACCGTTACCTTCCCTGGGTCACTGGGTCACAGAATTAGCACCTGCCCCTATTCCACTGAAGGGTGGGCCTCGCGCGAAGGCGGCAGAGGCAGAACTATCATTTCCTCATTCGCTTTAAAAACAAACGCGTCAGTTGTGGTGTTTCTGCTAAAAAGAGACAGCAGCTTGAGGCGGCAGACATTCCTGTCCCCAACCCCTACCTGTCCCCACCACCCCCCCTCCCCCTCCCCCCCCCCCGTCTGCCCCCCGCCCCGCCCCACCCCTGCCTTCTGCTCAGACTCTTACTCAACAACCCTCGCTAACCCAACTCCTGAGAGACCAGCTGCTAAATCATTCATTCATTCAGCACAGCCTGTTGGAGCGCCTACCTGTTCGGTGCCAGGCACTGTTCTAGGCCCCAAGATGGATACACAGGTGCAGAAACAAAACAGAGGTCTCCTGTCCTCACAAAGCTTACTTTCCAGTGGGGCTGGGAGGGGGGGACACAGACGACAGTGAAAATAAGCGATTTGCACAGTGTGCTGGGATGTGGTAAGTTCTAGAGAAAAGCAAGCAGGTAAGAGTAGAAGGGAATACGGGGTGGGGTGGGGCGGGGGCAGCAGCATTTACTGGGAGATTGTCGCTGAGAAGGAGACACCCAAGCTGGAGCAGGAAATGGCCCGAGAGGCCTGAGCGCAGGAAGCAGTAGGGAGGGGAGAGCTTGATGGGGAGGAGGGTTGAGCAGTTACAGGGGCAGGGTTTGCCCCGAAGACCTGGGCCGCTTACCCCTTCACGGGTTCTGTGTTGAGAAGAGACGGGATGGGAACCACGGTGGCGTCCCAGGGGCCTTCAGGCTGTTCCCTGGATCCAGAGGAGAGATTTGGTGATAGCCAGAGCCCCGGGGGGGGGGGGGGGGAGAAGTGATCAAGACATTCTGGAGGTCAGGCCAGTGGCACGTGCTGAGGATCCAAGGTGATGCGGTGGGAAAGAGCCGCGGGAGATGATCCCGAGGTTTTTGGCCCGAGCGACTCAGAGGACTGGCCAAGTGAAGCGCAGTCTTGACATAGGATCATAGGATATTGTGCAGCTAAACGCCTCAGTGGGAGCAAGAAGCTGGACATGAGAGATTGGACGTGAAGGAACCGAAGAACCAAGATACTGGAAAGATTATCTCTGTGTGTTTTGAAATCCCCAAGAGGGGGGTGGGAGGGAGGGGAGGGTGGGTGATGGGCATGGAGGAGGGCACCTTTTGGGATGAGCACTGGGTGTTGTATGGAAACCAATTTGACCATAAACTTCATATACTGAAAAAAAAAAAAAATGAAATCCCCAAGAATTCGGGCAAGTACCGTGGGAACCGGGGGCAAGAATCTTCAGGGAGTGATGGGCGTTTCTAGGTAATGGTAGCCCAGGGGAGCAGGGCAGAATACGTCTGAAGATACGAGGTTCCAGGATGGTGTTTAGGGAGGAAGGAGGGAGACTAGTCCAGAAGTGTCGAGGGGAAGCCCACCCCTGTCCTCCCAGGTCAGTGCTGGGGAGGCTGTGGGGGACCCCCAGCACGGGGGACAACAGCTAGGGTAGGCGGAGCTGGGGGTCTGGGGGTCCCTGTGGGGCCGCCACGAACACATGACAATGTTCTCATTCAGCAGGTGGGGGGAGGGGGATCTGGTTGAAGCATGGATCCAAGCTAGATCGTACTCCCTCCCCGAGCGAGAGCAAAGGAACCTCGGATTGTCCCCCATTCATTCCTAAAACCTGTTTGGAATTTTTGAGTGACGTTCTAGACCACTTCATAAGAGCCACATTGGAGGGGGTGCTGTATTAATTCCTTGCGGCTGCAGCCAATTACCCCCGGGGGTGGGGGCAGGGTAGGGCTGGAAGGTGTCTTTTGGGAAGACACAATTCAACCCTCAAAGGTGGGCTGGCTGTTCGGCATCAGATCCCTGGGCCCCACCTTAGGTCTAAGAAATTGGATCTTTGGGTTTGGGACTCAAATCTCCAAGCCTCCGGTTATCACACACACACATACACACACACACACACACACACAAGTCTGGAGAGCGGCCTGGCCACGGGGGCGGCAGCAGCTCTGCTCTCCCCGCTTAGGCCCCAAGGGGCTTCCTTCTTCCCTTAGCAACAGAAGGAGGCTCTGCGCGGCCACCCACTCAGCCCAGCGCGGCCTGGCTCCGCTTCGGGTCTGAGCGTGGGCTTGTCGCCACTCCACCGCATCATTCCAGGGCTCTGACGCGGTGATGAATTTTTAAGTGCGTGCCGGAGCACTCACTACCCGTGGGTTAAATGCATCAACTAAACAATCAAAAGACGAAGACCACGCCAGTCCTGAAAAGTGACCCCCCCCCACCCTGCACCCCACCCCCACCCCCCCTTACAGAGCTCATGGGACTCTGGTCTGTGAACTTATGTAAATCAAGCTTCTATTAATGGCCATCGAAATGGAAACAAAGGCGGCCAGCTTTTCCTTTGAACTTTTATAGGTCCTCCTTCCGTTGAAAGGAGCAAAAAAAAAAAAAAAAAAAGTCTCCAGACACAAAGGTCCCCTGGAAGCAAGGCCACCTCTGGTGGAGAACCTCTGATCTAGAAAGAACTATGCTTAGGGGTCAGAAACTTCGGGACTCCTGGGAAATGGCTCTGGAGGAAGCACATTCTGGTTGGTTCCAGTTCTCTGCTCCGTGAGCAGTTTTCTGATGGCGGTGTGATTTTCAGAGCCAGTGTGCCCAGCAGGGCAAGGGTAGTGCACAAGGTATATATTTCGATTTGGTAAACTCTTTTCTCTACGCCCCCAAGCACTGCCCCCGCACACTATTTTTTTAATGTTTATTATTTGAGAGAGAGAGACAGAGTCATATGTCTTCCAGTTTGCTTCTTCCTCCTTTTTACATGTTTATTTTTGAGAGAGAGACAGACAGACACAGCATGAGTGGGGGAGGGGCAGAGAGAGAGGGAGACCCAGAATCCCAAGCAGGCTCCAGGCTCTGAGCTGTCAGCACAGAGCCCAACGGGGGGGGGGGGGGGGCTCGAACTCACGAGCCGTGAGGTCATGACCTGAGCCGAAGTCATACACTCAACCGACTGAGCCCCCCAGGCGCCCTTCCCGCCCCCCCCCCCACTATTCTTCAACAGGCACCATTAACATGAACAATCCGGCCCTCCCCGCGAACCCCCATTCCGAAAGCAGCTCTGTTTCCTCCTGGCCTCTCTGCCTTGGAGAATTCACTATTGGCAGCGAGAGGGCCAGTAGGAAGCTCTTAGAAATGTCTTCTGCATCAGGTCGACTCCAGGATCCGCCTACAAAACAAAGAAGTTACTTCCAAGTTCCGCGTCTTGATGGACGAGCGCCTTCGGGGCGTGGCCGGGCAATGGGTCTGGTCCTGGGTTTTCCAGGGGCTGGGAGCGTCCCGTCTCCTTCCGGAATCCTGCTTTCCCAAGTGGCATCTTTCTCTCTGGCTCAGCTGGTCCCTGTGGATCTGGGTCATACCCTCTACCCTCGCCTTCCGACGGTCCCTTTAAACCAGACATTGACCCCTCTGGGAGCAGGGGCCGGGCATCCCAGGCACCCTGGTGGGTCTGGCAGAGGAGGCCTCTGATACCAGGGGGCAGACAGGCCTTCCCGGTCTCAGCTCCCCCTCTCCCCCTCCCCCGTCCAGCATCAGGTCCGAGCTCGGGGCCAGCTGATCGGGTGGCTGGTCGACTTGGCACCTAACTTGTCTCTATCTCGGTGAGGAAATCCCCAGCTCGGCGCGCCCTCGAGGCGCGCACTTTATCGCATTAGGAGATGCCTGGAACGCGCATGCGCTCCCGGCTGGACATGCGCATTAGGAGCTGCCGTCTCCTGTAGCGGGTGGTTCGGCCAACCAACCCGAGATGGGTGGTGTCACCACGAGGCACACCAACGCCTGTCCTGCGAGTTCCAGTCGACAGACTTGTTGAATCTAGAAGTTGAATCCAGCGTCCGCTCTCCCGACCTCTGTTCAAACCTCTCCGTGCTTCCTACTCACATCCTAATTTCATTTTGTTTTTGTAGTAAAATATTCTGGACAAAAAGAGTCTAAGTCCCAGAGGTAGACTTTTATCCAGTAGGGTTTCCTTCCTTCCTTCCTTCCTTCCTTCCTTCCTTCCTTCCTTCCTTCCTCCTTTCTTCTTCTTTTTCTCTCTTCCTCATTCCCTCTATCTTTTCCCTCCCCCCTCCCCTCCCCTACTTTCTCCTTTCTAAATTGAGGTGAGGTGAATTTCACTTAGCACAAAATTAACCATTTTAAAGTGATGATTCACAGCATCTGATGCATTCACAATGTTGTGCAACCACACCTCTATCTAGTTCCAGAACATTTCCATCACCCCGAAAGGAAAGCCCCTACACAACTAGCCATCACTTCCCATTTCCCCCTCCGCCGGCTCCTGCCCACTACCAGTCTGCTTTCTGTCTCAGGATTTTCCTATTCTGGACATTTCCCACGAGCGGAATAGAACAGATGTTGCCTTTCGTGTCTGACTTCTTTCTCCGGGCATAATGTTTTTAAGGTTCGTCTGTGCCGTAGCATGGATCGGAACGTCACTCCCTTTTTTTTTTTTTTATGTTTTTATTTTTTTAATTTTTATTTTATTTTTGAGAGAGAGTGAGAGAGAGAGAGAGTGCGAGCAGAGGAGGGGCACAGAGAGAGGGAGACACAGAATCCGAAGCAGGCTCCAGGCTCCGAGCTGTCAGCACAGACCCTGACGCGGGGCTCGAACTCACAAACTGTGAGATCATGACCTGAGCCGAAGTCGGACGCCCAACCGACTAAGCCACCGAGGAGCCCCTAGAATCCAGATTCTTCTAAATGACAGTTCTTGTTCTGAAGGAACATGTATTCCAGTAAAAGGGTCAATACTGAAAAAATATAAATAGAGGCTGCCAGATAGATTTTGCACAGGACATATTCATACCGAAAAATTATTCATTATTTACCTGAAACTCAAATTTCACTGGGCATCCTGTATTTTTATTTGGTAAGTCTGGCAACCCAGAATGTACCATAAGAACAAAACCAAATGTGAAATTGTGTGGTACACACTACAAGTAGGGTTGAAACCCAGACATAAGACAGATGGAGGGGCTCCTGGGTGGCTCAGTCGGTTAAGCGTCCGACTTCAGCTCAGGTCGTGATCTCACAGTCCGTGAGTTCGAGCCCCATGTCAGGCTCTGTGGTGACAGCTCGGAGCCTGGAGCCTGCTTCGGATTCTGTGTCTCCCTCTCTCTCCGCCCCTCCCCTGCACACACTCTGTCTCTCTCTGTCTCAAAAATATAATTAATTAATTAATTAATTAATTAAAAAAAAGACAGATGGAGTAATCCAGAAGGCTGCCTGGAGGAGGCAGCAATGACAGGCCTCCAAGCCCAGTAGGCACTTTGAAACGAGGGAATTTGCTGGGGAGAGGGTGTTAAAGTCACGCAGCCATGCCTTGCTAACCTCTTCCACACTATCGGAGCCCATGTCTCAGCTACAGGCTAACTCCACCTTGCTGGATGGAGACACAGGCCCCAGGGTGGAGATTTCCTGCCAGGTGCCCTCAGGCAGCCCACCCATCGCCTCTAGCCTTGTTGGGAAGGACCCACAGGTCCACGTGCAGCGGGGACCAAACTACGGGCAGTCTGCCAACTTCTTCCCACTTACCCCGATGTCAGCCTGGCATTGGAGCCAGGCTGAAAACGACTTCAGTGGCCACCCCAGCCCGTTCAAGCTGGTGTCCCCAGGTGAGAGGCCCCCTTGGCTTCCAGAGGGGCGGTTGGCACTTCTGGGTGGGTCAGCGGGAGGTAGGAGAGCCCCGCCCTGGCCCTGCCTAAGGGAGGCCAGCTCAGCCACCCCGGCCTCCCTCCCGGGGCAGCTGCCCCTGGTACCCACCTCTGTGCTGGCTGGTTGGTAGCCTCCTCCATTGCCGCTGTTACCCCTGGGTTGCTGGGCCAAGCTCGCGGATCGCGTAGGAAATGGGTGCAGGATGTGGGGGACAGCGAGAAGGAGGCCGGGTAGCGGGTTTGGAGGACAGGGCTGCCTCCAGGGCAAACGAAGGGCCTTGTGGCTCATGCATCACCTGCAAGAGTTTATGAAGGGCCTACTGTATGCCACGTGTCTGCTGAGGGCTTGCACTTCCGTGGCTTTATCTGATCCCGACCAACACTCCCCTGTGATGGAGTCAGTTGGCCTCCGGGTGGGGCATTCACCTGTATTCCTGGTGGGTCTGGGGAGGGACACGAGGAGCGGGGTTGAAGCCTCCTGGGGACCAGGCTGGATCAGGGGCTTCTGTTCTCCGTGGGAACCACATAGGTCGGTGCTTCCCAGCTGGTGACAAGACGCAGGGGCTGGACCTCCTGGGGTCCCCTGTCTAAGGTTCTCAGTTCACTGACTTGTAAAGCGACCGGGCCTTTGTGGTGTCTGTCCCCAAGCCCCACAGGCCTCTGCGTGTTGCACCTGTCTGGCCTTTGGCAGCAACAACTTCTGCCCCGTGAACTTCTCACCTGCCTTGGTCTCTAGACACGGCCATCTCCTGGTTGTCTTCCTCCCTCCCTGGCCAAGCTTTTCAGTGGCCGCTGTCCGGGAGTCTATCCTTGGCACTCTCCTCGTCTCACGTCTGTGTCCCTTCCTCCCGTCTCTGTCCTTTCCAGAGGCCAGACTCCTGGGAGAGCCGCGTCACCTCTCTGAGCCTCGGTTTTCCCTTTTATAAAGGGGATACAGAGGGGCACCTGGGTGACTCAGTCGGTTGAGCAACCGACTTCGGCTCAGGTCATGATCTCGCAGTCCATGAGTTCAAGCCCTGCGTCGGGCTCTGTGCTGACAGCTTGGAGCCTGGAGCCTGCTTGGGATTCTCTCTACCCCTCCCCTGCTCATGCTCTGTGTCTCTCTGTCTCTCAATAATAAATAAACGTTAAAAAAAATTTTTTTAATATATAAATGGGATACGGAGACCAGGCTCTCCCTCACCACGTGACCAGGAGCCGACGCTTGCCCTCTTGGTGATTCAGTGCCCCCCTTCATTTAGTGGCATGACTAAGCCTTATACCCCTTCTCCTGCCCAGGGCACTGATGCGCTTGGCTCCATAAAATTCCTGGAGGCCTTGGGAGGGGTGGCTGAAAGGTGTGCTTGCCTAACCTGGAATCTTAACTCCTTTATCATCAAGGCTGTGGCCAGACGATGTGTGTGGGCTCAGTAGAGTCCCCTCAGGAGGGCCCCGGCTGTCTGTCCCCTACAGAAGGACTCGCCATTTGAATGAAGGAAATCCCTGCCGGCCCTGATTCTTGAAGGCTGGTGTTCCTCCACGAACACACATGGTGTTAGTGTGACAATTTCAGGACGGGGATGGAATGAATAGAAGGGCCTGTGATGGCAGGGGAGGTCCACAGGAAGTGGGGGGAACTCTGTGTGGCCCCTGTCCTCACCGTCCCTGCAGGTCTGGGGAGAGGGTGGGGTAGACTGTGAAAAGGCCCAGCTGCAACAACCCACTCAGCGTCCCCTCCTCCTCCCCCACCCCTGCTCCCCTCTTCCCTGGTGTGGCACCCCATCTCCTGGTGGCCTAGTCGCCTGTCACTGTGCGGCTCACCTGGGAGGATTCTGAGCACCGCCCTCACCCCCCCCCCCCAGCACCCACTCATTAATCCTTACCCGCAACTAGCAAAAACTGTCTGGAATTTTTCCCTTCCGGTCAGTCCGTGGCCCCTAGGGAGCGCACCCCCACCCCACCCCACCCCATCAGCCTTCTCTGTTCAGATGCTCTAAAGATGTTGGGGTGGGGGAGGGCTGGGTTAAACTCTGCCCTCTGCCTGTCACCCTGGAAACTTTGTTTCTGTCTGCCTACCATCTTGGGCATGGAAGTCTGAAGTCACACACCCCTGGGGCCTGGCTCAGCCCCGGAAAATTTGCGGAGAGGGTCCTCGGCACCACCCCCAGGCTTAGCTCCAGACGGGAGCAAAGAGCGACAGGCCAGTCGAGGAGGCCGTCCAGGCTGTGGGCTGGGGTTTGGGATGGAATGGGGAGAAAAGAGGGGGTGCTTCTGAGCCTGGGTCCTGGGCGGGTGAGGCCCAGACAGGCATCTTTCTGGTGGGCTTCCTGGAGAAGGCGGGAGGGCAGGGGGCAAAGTGTGGGTGGGGCAGAGCGGCGGGCCCTCCTGGCGTCCCTCTCTTCCTGGGGACTCTCTGGCCCCTTGCTGGGGGCAGGGGGACGCGGCCCCCGCCACGACGTGGGCTGGACGTTTGTCGGCCGCCAGAACGTAGGCAGGCCCAGCCGTCGGAGCGTCCGGGCCGCTCTGCTCGCCGCTGGCTGCGGACCGTATTTTGCCCTCGGTCCCTGGGGCCGCGCTGGCCACGCCCCTGGGGGCGGGGCCTAGCCGGGGCGGGGCGGGGTGGTGGCAGGGTCCTAGGCTGGCGGCGGCGGCTACGGCGGAGGCGACATGGAGAGCGGGGCCTACGGCGCGGCCAAGGCAGGCGGCTCCTTCGACCTGTGGCGCTTCCTGACGCAGCCGCAGGTGGTGGCGCGCGCCGTGTGCCTGGTGAGCGGGTGGGGAGCCGGGCGGGGGTACCGGACTCCGCCGCCGGGGACCGGGCGGGGGAGGGGGTGCCGCGAGCCTGCGAGCGCGACAGGTGGCGGCGGCCGAGGACCGGGGGAGGGGTGCGGGTGGCGCGCGTGGGGCCGGCGAGGGGGCCCGGGCCCCGCCGCCCTCCATCCTCCGGGCCCCGCCGGCCGCCACTCGCGCGCCGCAGCTTTCCCCGGCTTCCCCTGGTCCCCACTGCCCCCCACCGGCCGGGCCCGGGCGCGGGGTGGCCCGGAGGCGCCGCGGGGGAGCAGGCCTGTCGCCCTGCTGGCGGTGGGAGGAGCTTGGGGCAGCTCCAGGACAGGTGGCCGCCGTGCTGGGACTCTCTGCTGGGGGAATTCATGCGGAAGGGGCTTTCCCAAGCCACGTTGGGTAATGGGGTCTCCCCTCCACTCGGGGAGCAAGTCACGTGTCTGCCTCCCCACCCAAGATCAGGTGACCCCAGGATGTACCCTTCCCAGGAGGGTAGGGGATCCCTCCAGCACCAGATTACTGGGGGTAAGGGGGTTGGGGGGGGGGCGGGGCACAGGATTTTGGACAACCAGCGCCTGGAGCTGGACAAGGTGTTAGTGTGGGCAGGCAGAGGACTAGGACTAAGTGCCCTCACCATGCCTGCCTGGAACTGGAGCCTTCCGAGGTGCCCTGGTGGCACCCATGCCCCCTCCCTGCCTGACCGTGGGGTCTGATCCAAGGAGCAGATGCCCCGTGTGTCGGGACAGCTGTGCCAGGAGTCGGGGCTGGCACACTGCTCCCAGCATCGGGGAGTTCCGGCTTCATCCCCAGCTGGGGGTGGGGCTTGTGACTGCCAGCTCCAGAGTCTATTCAGAGGGCCTTGTCCGGGCAGGGCAAGGGAGAGGCCTGTGCCTGTCCTAGTGGGAGCCAGGTGTCCAGACTGTCCCGCATCTGCTGACATGGGGTGGGGATGGGTGGTGGCCTTGACGTCTGGGGGGGCGAGGAGGCCACATGAGGCTGTTGCCGAGGGCCTAGAGCCCCTCCCAGAGTTCTGGCTGGTGAACCCCCTTCCACCCCGGCCCAGGACCTCCAGGGTTCTGAGTGCAGAACTGTATCCACAGGCCTGCCAGTCAGACTAGCCTGGGGGGCCCTCAGAGGGGAGGGTCAGGATGTCAAAGGGGCCAGGAGTCCTTGTAGGAAGAAAGCTGGCCAAACTGGGGTGGGGGGTGGGGGGAGCAGCCTGGAGCAGGAAAGAGTGGGAGGGGGCTCCAAGAAGTGGGAGTCTGGGGGCACGGGTTCCAGCTCAGAGCACACTGGTGCAGCTTTCCTGAGAGGTGGGGGGGGGGGTGTCTTTCATCACCCAGGTTTTGGGGCAGAGGTTGGGCTCTGCAGAGGTGATTCAAGCAGAAGGTGATCTGGGGGTGACTCCAGGCCTGGGTTTCTGTGACTTTGTGGCCCATCTCCTACGGAACCACGATGGCCCTTCCCGGCAGGCAGCCGGGGTGGGGATCTCCCTCCCAGGAGATCCCCATACGTTCCCCACCAGCCCCTGGTCCAAGAGTCTCCCGCCGTGCCCCCGGTGATGGCGACTGTGCTGGCACCTGCAGGTGGCCCGGGAGCACGGAGAAGTGGGGACTGTGCACCAGCCAGAAGCAACTTGCTTATGAGCTCAGTCCCCAAGTTCAGAGGGGCCCTGGTGCCTGCCGTCCCAAAGGGGAACAGCTGCAGTGGGGGAGCCCAGGGTCCCTCTCACGTGTGCCCGCCGTGGGGCTTGTCTGGCGACCGCTCAGCCCTTCCCCACCTGTCCCCTCAGGTCTTTGCGTTGATCGTGTTCTCGTGCATTTTCGGCGAGGGCTACAGCAATACCCACCAGTCCAAACAGAAATACTGCGTGTTCAACCACAACGAGGACGCGTGCGGCTACGGCAGCGCCATTGGGGTGCTAGCCTTCCTGGCCTCGGCCGCCTTCCTAGTGGTCGATGCCTATTTCCCCCAGATCAGCAACGCCACTGACCGCAAATACCTGGTCATCAGCGACCTGCTCTTCTCAGGTACCTTCCAGCGGGACCCCCAGTTGACTTGGGGGAGGTGAATAGGAGTGTTCCTAAGAGGGTTCTGGGATGGCAGGGCCTCGGCAACCCCAGGGGGAACCGAGGGCAGCCCCTACCCAAGCAGACAGGCTTGCACACAGGGATTTCTGTGAGTCTGCTTAAGCCCACCGGCGTTGAGTGCCAATCACGGGACCTTCGAGCCAGGCACCCAGGTCGCCACCCTGGCTTCCGCATCAGTGCCCTTCACACTCCTGGAGGCTTCTGGGAGATCCCTGCCACAGGGCCTCGCCATCGCCGCCCCCACAGGGGGCCCCTCCTGGGTCCCCAGACCGCCCCTGCCTCCGTGGAAGTGACCTTGCCCTTCCGGCCTCCTTCCCAGCTTTCTGGACCTTCCTGTGGTTCGTTGGCTTCTGCTTCCTCACCAACCAGTGGGTGGCCACCAAGGCGGAAGACGTGCTAGCGGGGGCCGACTCGGCCCGGGCAGCCATCACCTTCAGCTTCTTCTCCATCTTCTCCTGGGTAGGTGGGCCGGGCGGGCAGGGGTGCAGTGTCTTTGGGGAAGGGTGGCGGAAGGCTGAGGAACCCAAACCTCGGGGCTCCCTGCAGGGCATGCTGGCCTCCCTGGCCTACCAGCGCTACAAGGCCGGCGTGGACGACTTCATCCAGAACTACGTGGACCCCACTCCAGACCCCGGCACCGCCTATGCCTCCTACCCCGGTGCGTCTGTGGACAACTACCAACAACCGCCCTTCACCCAGAACGCCGAGACCACGGAGGGCTACCAGCCGCCCCCTGTGTACTGAGCTGCGGCCGGAACGGTCAGGGGAGCAGAGAGGGCGCTCGGGGGCCTTCACTCTATGCTGGACTCCTCCCGTGAGCTTCGCCTCCTGGAGCTGCGGCCCCCTCACCCTGCCGGGTGCCCGTCAGAGCCGCGCACGGCCTGGAGAGCCCCCGCTTCCCCCGCCCTGGCTGCCGGGCTCCCTCTAGCAAGGGCTTCGCCCACCCACTCCTCAAGGGCATTTTTTAGAAAAGGGTTTTTAGCCAGATGTGTTTTGTCATTGCTTTTAATGATCCCCAACACGCTGTGTTGTGCCCGACATGCTGCTTTGACAAGTGCCTTAGCTTCTCCCCAGCCCAAAGGAGCCGGGCCCAGGTCCAGGACCTGGGCCCCGGTGGCCACAGTTACTCGGGGTTCTGTGCCAAAGAGGAGGCCGTGGGGCCAGGGCCCCCTTTCCTGCTCACTCAGGTTTGTTCCCCACCTCCTGGCGCTGCTGTGTCCCCAGCCCCCTGCCTGCCCCGGGAGCCAGCAGCCCCGTGCTCACTGCTGTAGCATCTGGTTGCTCCTGGATCTAGGGTCATTGCCCCATGCCAGTGCCTCCGGACTGCCTGCCTTTCTGCCTGCCAGCCGTGGCGCTGGATGCCCACCCCAGGGGGCACCGGGAGGCATTCCCTCTGCCTTGCTCCCAGCCTTTGGCAACCGGGAGGGGCTTTGCCTGCCGGAAAACACCCAGCTTTATGTAAATACTCTGCCACTGTGAGGTGTGGGGTGTACCCACAGCCCCTGGGCTGTTCTGAATGTATTAAATAGCCTTGGGGGTAAGATGCAGACCCTTGGTTCTGTTAGACTGATTTGAAGACGGAATAAATGTTTTTCTCGTTCATAATCTCCAGGGTCATCAGTTGGGCCTCAGCCCAGGGGTTGGAGACAGATTCCACTCTGGGGTGCACCCTGGGAGGGGGGTGCTTTACGAACCTGCATTTTGAAGTCACGGCAGTGTGCCCCTCCAGCACGCCCAGCGCGCGCACGCACTTGTCTGGGGTCTCATTCCTCACACTGCCGTCCAACGGCATCTTAAAATAGCAACTGTGCTCAGCTTGTAAACAAGACAGTCTTTCTGGACTGCCTTGCCAGGGCCCTGCTGTGCCCTTGCTGGAGTTGGGGTGGGGGCCCCTGGGAGCGGACCCTGCGCGGCAACCCTTTCCTTCCCAACCCTCTTAGCAGAGTGCAGAGCGATCCGGCAGGGCCCAGAGGCCTCCACTTCTAGCAGACAGGGGTCTGGAGCCCGTCCCGGGATGGCCCACCCTGAGGGAGTGAGCCCATCTCTAGCAGGAAAGGCCAGGGCCCCTGAAGCACCTCACTTCCCTTTTGGAGCAGAGATAGCGAGAACTGTCAAAAGTGGGCCTGTTAGTTTCAAAATCGAGTTGACACTCATAGAGTTCTGCAAATGCCTCACTGTAATTCGGGACCAGTCACTAGCAAGCCGGAATAGAGCAAAGGGGAGAGGCAAGCCAGGGCGAGGAGGCCACCCCAGAACCCCCATCCCATCTCCACTGGTGGGTACACCCAACCCCAGAAGGTTCTGGCCTCCACGCAAGCCACTGACGGCCCATGTTACAAGGTACAGCTGAGCTAGTCTTCTGGGCTCCTGAACTATCAAGTGTCTGTTTCACAAACAAAACCTGACCCCACAGCCCCAGCGGGCAGCCCCGAGTATAGCCTTGTCTTTCCGTCCCGGGCCCCAGCCTCCTCCGTCCACCCATTTTCTCCTAAACCTGTCCAGACAGGAGAGCAAGCAAATGTGCCTCTTAGGACGCGCTTCGCGGCGCTTCTCAGTTAAAGTGTTGTGGCTAAGAGACCAGCAAGTAGTTCTAAAAAAGATCTGGAAAGAAATCCCCACCCATGGTCCCATCAGAGCTGTCGACAGGGAGACCCAGGGCATCCCACGCTGTTAAAGACACGTGTGCTCCCACCAACCAGTAAATTTTAATATTAGTTACTAATTTCACACACAACAGAATCAGAGACCCTGTCCCTAGCTACCTCTGCCCCTACCCACCCCCCCCCCCCCCCCCCTTTAAAAGATAAGCCCCTGGGATCTGGGCCCCACTAGGGTAAGTGTCCCTCATGTGAGAGAAGCTGTAATTCTGGAGAAAATGACCACCAGAGAGAGGGAAGAGCTTTTAGCCCGAAGGGAAGCCAGAAGGCACAAGTCCAGCCACCCTGAGGGACCAGGAGCCCTTTCCAGGCCAACAGAAATTTTTGCGTGGGATGACACTGTGCTGAGCCAGAGCAACTGGGGAACGGACTTCCCAGCGAGAACAGAAACTCAACAGTGAAAGCCACAAGGGGGAAGAAGCGGCCAGCGGTAGTGTCGCCAGTGTGTGGCTCGGCCCCTCACCCCACGGGAGGAGGGGGCGGGTGTCCGCGGTGGGTGGCCAGACCCTGAGCTCAGGAGTGGATCCGCAGCGGGGAAGGGAACCAAGAAAGCGCCGGCGGGCAGGAAAGGGGAAACGGGACGTGCAGACCACCAGCCCGGGGAAAGCGCACCGCCGCCGAAAGTTCCGTCCCCGCACCCCACCCCCCTCCACTTCCTCTTCTGGAAAGGCTGCGCCGCACGAGGGAGGGGGCAGTCCTGCAAGCGTCCGCCAGGGGGCGGCAGCGGGAAGGGAGCCGGCGCTCCCCAGGCGCCCACGCCTCAGTTGGCCGAGCTGCACTGCAGGACCTGATGCGGAGCAAACAGCTTGCGCGCCCCCGAGGCCTCTCCCGGCTTCCCCAGCAGCGGGCAGTTCTCCTTATTCTCCTTGCCGTCCGGCCCGGCGGGCAGACCCGAGGCCTTCTTGAAGTAGCACAGGCGGCACACGGAGTGGTATTTGTCTGCGCCCCCGATCACCTCGACCTGGCCGCGGGGATGCAAAGAGCCATGGGCTGAATGGGCTGAGGCGGGGCGGGGCGCCTCCGGGCCACCCCCCCCCCCCCCCCCCCCCCCCCCCCCGCCAGAAGGCAGGTGGCGGCTACCTCCTTCTCTGCGCCCAGCCTCTTGGTATAGGCGGCTTCGCGGAAACACTCCATGCACACCGCCGTCAGCTTCACAACACTCTCCGCCAGGGGCACCAGGTTCAGGATGGTCCCGAAGGCCTACGTTCCAGGGGAGAGACAGCCTCTGGGCGCACCCACCTCGCCAGGCGGGTCTTTCCCTGCAACCCCTTGACTCACAAGCACGGACACAGGGGCACTTTGCCTTGACCTTGCTTTCCCCAGAGTGCCGTCCCCTGCAACACCCCCAGCACCCAGACTGGGATGGACTCGCTCCCAGGCAAACCCCGGGGGGGCCTGGGTCCCGCTCACCTGAGTGCCCGGCTCAGCCTGAGCCGCTCAGAGTGCCCCCCAAGGGCTAAGCCCCAGTCATCCAGGTGGCACCGCGCTGAGAGCAAAGGCTAGCTGGGCTGTCCCTGCTCCTCCCCGGGCCCCCTTCTCCCTCCAGACCCCTTCCCAAGACCTGGATCAGATGACTCACCTTCCTCTGGAAGGTCCCATCCAGTGCAGCCACAATCACGGTCTTCCCGGCGTTGGCCATAGTCTCGCTGAACTCCACGATGTCTGGGAACTGGGAGGGGGCGGAGGGGGGACGGCAGTGGGTTTCCACCCCGAGCAGCTTGCAGCAGCCACGGAGAGACACTGCCACCGGTCAGCGTGGAGCATGAGAACAGGGCGACGCCAACGCTCCCGCCAGTGCCCGGACAAGGAGACCGGCGTTCCTGTGCTTGCCCCACTGCACACAGCCATGTGCACCCACAACCACCCAGGCCGCCTCACCGGCCACCAGCCTTCCGGGACAGAATAGGTCGGCTCCAGGCCCCAGCACAGCACCACGGACCTGTCGCCGGGTGATGTGGCCCCACTGGAGGCGGTCTAAAACCGCGGTGGCCAAAAGCTCAGGCCAGAGGGCTGCCTGCCTTGAACCCTGCTCTGGTGGGACGCGTGTGCTTGGTGACCTTGGCAAGGACTTCACGTTTCTGAACCTTAGAAATGGCAAGGACCGCCCTCGGTGTTGTTTAAGGATCGGAGGCACTCATATAGGGAATAATGTGCCATCTGCTGCCTCGAGAAGGGGTCGGGGTTCCACTGGCCATTTACGGAGCAGGACACCACAGCGGGCCCCGCGTGTACTTGGTAAATCGACTGTCATTTTAAGTGGCCCAGGGTGAGGTCACAACTTCTGCAGATGCTCGGGTGAGCTGTCCCTGGTCAATCCCACTGCCTTCGGCTGATTGTGTTAGTCTGTCTGGATTGGTCTTCGGGCTGTGAGAACGCGCACGTGCTTGTCTTTGGGCAGCAGGGTCTCTCTCCAAGCCATCAGGCCTGACCTGGCGCATTTATCAAGGTGCGAGGTTACCGAGACCTGGACAGTTGGCAAGACAGGTCCCGTGAAGGTGGCTAGAAAAATCACGAGCAATTCAAGTACGATTCGGCCGAAGAAGCCAGACGTGGCTCCCCTCTGTGGGGCTGGCCAGTCCCGAGCTACAGAAACACCCACGACTCCTGTACCGTCATACACGTGTCCCCACTCCGTCACAGGTGACAGAAATGCAGCTCCCAGCCTGCAAGGAGCTCTCAGCCAGTAAACGCCTCCCTCCCTAAGTTGTGGCAAAGCAAACGGTCTCCATATATTTCCAAGGAGAGAGGCCGGGCACACCCTTCCCCTCAGGGCCCTGAGAGGGAAAGGAGCCTGCCCACACCCTGATGTCGGGTTTTCGGCCTCCAGAATTGGGAAAATCAATTCCTGCTGTTTCAGCTGCCTGGTCTGTGGTACCTGTTAGGGCAGCCCTAGGAAAATATTACAGGTTACACTTAAAGTAGAACCTCGGGGTGCCTGGGGAGCTCAGTCTATGGAGCATCCGACCCTTGGTTTGGCTCAGGTCATGATCTCCCCGTCTCGTGAGTTCGAGCCCCACATCATCGGGCTCCAAGCTGGAAAGGTGGAACATGCTTAGGATCCTCTCTCTCTCTCTCTGTTCCTCTCCCACCCATGCTATCTCTCTCTCTCTCAAAATAAACAACCTCAAAAGAAAAATATTTTAAAACAGAACCTCAAAGTACTTAGTAAATTTCAGGTTTTCTTGGTAGACAAAAATAATCACGAGACCCACGTAGGAAAGTACCGGGAGGTTTCTTGCTGGGGACGAGTTTGCCCACCCGAGTCCAGCGGCCCGTTCTACACCTCCGGGCGACCTGCAATGAGCCACTTCCAGAACGAGTTCTCATGAAGGGGAAAGAACCCAAAGAAGAGATTAGGAAGCCTACGAGTGGATTTTCACCGCTGCTGTCTTCCTGCCAAGAGCCGGCTGGCTCGAGATGTGCAGCCCAATGACCCCTGGCCCTGCCCCAGCCCAGGCCTCTGCTTCCTGGCAGACAGGCCGGCCTTGAAGGGGCAGAGGCCACAGAAGCCAGGGATAAAGGACGTGACAAAGCAAAACATTTGGCCATGAGTGGTAAAACATGAAACGAAATGCCACAGACAGATCTCCGGGGCAAATAAACAGGGAAGAAAGAAGCAGACCATGTGACAAAGTGGCATTGGCCACTTCAGGTCCACTGGAGAAAGGAGAAACCAAGAGAAAAATGAGTGGAAGCCCTTCAAAGGCCATTGGAAAAAGGAGAAGTAAATACAAGTAACCCATAAACATGGACACAGACATCAGACAGCAGCGATGAGACAAACTTTCACTGGGGTGTGTGTTCGTGTGTGTGTGTGTGTGTGTGTGTGTGCACATGCATGCAAGCTCTGCCACCTGCCCCTTACTCCTCCCCTCTCTCCTGGGGATTTCTGCAAAGGCCCAGTGGTCACACTGTCCTGTCATCCGCCCTCCGTCAGCGGGGCCGCCCTTTGGCGGGCTCTGCCCAGGCTAATTCCCGAGTCTTCTCCGCTAGCCTGCCCAGAGCCACCTGCCTCCATCCTGCCCCTGGACACACCCAGCCGGCCAGCAGCTCACTCCCTGGCTCTCCCTCAGACCCCTTTCTGACCGCCTCACCGTAGCTCCGTCCCCTTCACATTGCCGTCTGTCCAGTTGTCCCCACCTGACCTAGGACATCGTTCTCTCCCTAGAAAGGAGAGACTAGACTAGGGACTAGAAAGGATGCTCAAGGGGGGGAGACTCTGGCTGTACCCGCCCCCCAACACCAAGAACACTGCTGGCATGGGGCACAAGCCCAGAAAATACTTAGGAATGAATGAATGAATGAATGAATATTGCACATTTGTTGACATGGGTAAATGGTCAACCATGCGATAGAAGCCCACTCTATTTACTTATTTATTATTTACGAATAATTTATCATCAAGTTAGCTAAATACAGGGTCGTCTTGGCTTCGGGAGATTCCCGCGATCCGTCACGGACATCCAACACCCGATGGAGCTCGCGCTATTTAAAAATATACATCTACAAAGACTAGATGGATGTAGACCAACACGTAATGAGTTTTCGTTTGCTTTTCTGGGCTGCAAAAAGAGAAGAGCAGCCCCCGCAGCAGGAGCTGGCCTGGCGTTGGCAGCTGGGCCCCGGTGTTACCACGGAGAGCGAAATTCATTTCACGGAACATTCGCATCCGGCAAGGCCACTCCTCGACTGGGATGGGTCAAGATGAAACCAAGACCCTCCGTAATCCTGTCTGAGCACAGAGACGGACGTGAACACTGTCCAGGCTACGGAGGACCACACGTTCCCCCTTCCTGCCCAGGAGGAAGGTTGAGGAGGCCGGTCGGTTACTCCCTTCCCGAGGGCACAGAATCGAGAGCCAGGCCAGCCTCTTAGAAGCCTCCCCAAAATGATCCCCCACAAGCCCTCTCCGGCTCCCTCTGTGAGAGGTCCGTGGTTCCCACGCTGTGGGTTCTCCCTGCAGCAATCACTACCCACTCACCAAACACACACACAGAAGAATTTCAGGGCACAGAGGTAGAATAAATAGGCAGTACAGGGGACCCTCCACCTTCGCGCAATTCCTGTGTCAGGACGCCCACCCAGGGAAATTGTAGAAGCCGCGTCGGCAGACCTCCCCATCACTGACTCACGATAACGTTCTATGTTATTCAGCTGCTGAGATTTTTGGGCCTGATTGTTACAGCAGCTCACGTCACCCTCACGAGTGCACTGGGTGGAGACAGACGCACTCAGAACCCTCCGGAGGGCTGAAGTGAGCCCTGTGGGGAGAGAGTTGCAGTTTCATTCATTCCAGAAGAACTCGCAGAAACAAAAACTCCCAAAGCACACGAAAGACGAGAGACGCCAAGACTACGAAAGACAACCTGCAGAGAGTGCACTCCGGAAGAAAGGGAAAGAGTGAGCTGGAAAAGCCTTTAACACAAGATTCTCGGAAAGACAAGGAAAGGGACAGCAGCCGCCACACAAACAAACAAAAAACGGTAAATCCGCAAACAAAAATGAAGATATGTGAATTAGAGCAGGAGCTACGCAAAGAGAACTAACCAGAAATCCCAGAAACGAATAGAGTCTTTGAGGGGCGCCTGGTGGCTCGGTCAGTTGGGCGTCGGACTTGGGCTCAGGTCGTGATCTCACAGTTTGTGAGTTCGAGCCCCGTGTCGGGCTCGGTGCTGACAGCTCAGAGCCTGGAGTCCGCTTGGGATTCTCTGCCTCCCTCTCTCTCTGCCCTTCCCCCACTCGTGTTCTGTCCCGCTCTCTCTCAAAAATAAGCAAACATTGGGGCGCCTGGGTGGCTCAGTTGGTTGAGCATTGGACTTCGGCTCAGGTCATGATCTCACGGTTCGTGAGTTCGAGCCCCACATCGGGCTCTGTGCTGACAAGCTCAGAGTCTGGAGCCTACTTTGAATTCTGTGTCTCCCTCTCTCTCTCTACCCCTCCCCCGTTCGCACTCTCTCTCTCTGCCTCTCAAAAATAAAGAAACGTAATAAAAAAATGAAAAAAAAATAGGCAAACATTAAAAAAAAACAAACTGAAAAAGAAAAAAAAAAAAAACAAAAAAAGGAACAAACACCGCCAAACAAGGAGGGGCAAAGGGGGGGGGGGGGGGGGGGGGGGAGACAGAGACAGATAGGGAGTCTGTAGGCAGAAGGCCAGGACAAACCAACTTACAAACTGCCCTTCGTCGATGCCTATGACAGCCACGCCTAGGGCCTCCTGGGCCACATCCCGGAGCAGGCAGGCTGGCAGTGCCTCCATGGTGTTTCTGGGGAGAGAAAGCCAGGGTGTGAGCAAGGCAAGGCAGTGGGGGCCTGAACACAGGGGCCGGGGAACAACTCTCGTGACCGCCCTACCCGCAAATCACGAGGCACTGTCTGGCTGGAGCAAGAAGTTAGCGCCTGTGGGAGGGCATCTGGGGAGAATAAAGGCCCATGCTCGGAAAACGAGTTATTCAACACAAGCTATTTCACTGGATGCTTTGGACTAGAAATTAGCAACGCGCAATACAAAGCTTTACTGAGACTCAAAAGCTCCTCCCCGCTTTGGTTTAGTGGGCCGGGGCAGACGAAAGGCTTTAATTTGTTTTAAAAATGAGAAAAGGAATAAGTAAATATAACTCAGCCTGCATTACAGATGTCTTTAGATCAATGCAGTCACAAACTAGAATTTTTTACTTCTTTCTTTTTATGGCGGAAGGGGCCCATGAAAGGCAAAAGTGCCCAGGGAAGTCCAACGTGGCCCTGGGCCAAACATTAGCACCAGACTCGGAGCCCTGTGTATCCTGGCAGAGATAAGTCCGGAACCCCAACCTTCAGTTCTCTAGAGTTCCCTCCATCTGGCTTTTCTGGCAGATTGAAGGGTTTCTTCAAGCTCACAGAGCTGTTAACCAGCAGAGCCAAGATTTATATCTAAGGTCCCACGGCTGCCTGGCGTGCCCTGCGGGGACAGTCGTATCCAGAAGGGTTTGCAAGTGAAAGGTCACATGTGGGTGGGAATGTTCCAGGGCATTAGACCCCATCCTGCTCCCACACCCAGGGCCCTTTCTGAAGAGAAATGCCTTTCTCTGTCCTCTTAAATAGCGTCTCTGTTTTCCACAGTGTTGTTTTCCTTTGTATTCACTTTTCCTGCTGGTACTTAACTAAAGCTCAGCAGTTTGTAGGTGTATTTCGAAAAACATAAAACACCACCACTGCTTAGTTATTACCGTGCTATAATTCTACTCCAAGATCTGGGAAGAGCATGAAGTGGTATTCCCTGCATTTTAAATTCCCCCTTTCATCCCCAAATAGAGAAGACCAGAGGGCGGGCAAGGGCAGGGTGTATGGAACTGTCACTCCTGCCAGGGGCTCAGTCCCAGCCGCTGCAGCCCGAGTTAGACAGCACCTGTGCTCAGACAGGCAGAGCTCAGATGTGACCCTGATCTGATGGGACTTCTCATCACTGCACAGTACTGCCTCCTGCTTTCACGGACTTCCCTGGATGCTCCCCTGCCCAGTGCATGTTTTAAGGAGGAAGAAGCAGGGGCACCTGGGTGGCTCAGTCCGTTACGCGTCCGACTTCAGCTCCGGTCATGATCTCACAGTTCGTGGGTTCGAGTCCCACATTCGGCTCTGTGCTGACAGCTCGGAGCCTGGAGCCTGCTTCGGATTCTGTGTCCCCCTCTCTCTCTCTGCCCCTCCCCCACTCGTGCCCTGTCTTTCTCTCTCTCTCAAAAATAAATAAACATTAAAAAAAAAAAGGCAGGGAGAAAGAAGCAAGCTGGAAGACATACGTGGCCTACATCAGACAGCACGGCCAGGAAGCAATGGTCATGCAAATGCCGGCACTTAACTCCAAACCCAGGGCACTGTCCACCCCACCACCCGCCTGGCTTCCGAAAACCCCACGCTCCCACCCTGAAGCCACACATCAGGCGGTTCTGAGGCTGCAAGCCCCGCCTTCAGCTCAGGTGGACAAGTCCAAAGGGCAGAGACGATGTCCCAGGCTCAGAAGTGTCAGGCCCCAATCTGCAGCAAGGAACAGGCCCGAGTAAGACTAAATGTAACCCTCCACCCCCCACCTCAGGTTGCAGACTGAAATGATCCCAAGGTGCAGGCAGATAAACAGAGAAGGGGATATGCACAAAAGCCACGAGGCCACAGGGAATCAGCCCCAGGGCAGGGCAACTGAAAAGTTACATAAAAAGCCCCGTGCAGGCCCAACAAAACCGGTTTGCAACCGTATAGGTGTAACCTCCAGAGCAGGGTTCCTCAGCCCGGGCACGGCACTGTTGATAATTGGGGCAGGATCAACATTTGGGGGAGGGGGGAGGGGCGGTGCCGCCCTGTGCATTGTGGGATGTCCAGCAGCATCTCTGGCCTCTAGCCACGGACGCCAACAGCCACCCCTAGCCCGCTCCAGTTGTGAAAAATAAATACGTTCCCAGACATCGCCAAATGGACTCTGGGAAGGGGGGGAGGGGGTGCAAAATCTCCCCTGGTGAAGAAACCCGGGGCTAGAATCCTGTGAGAGGCCAAGTCCCGAGATCCCTTGCCATGCAGCCCTCAAAGTCTGCCGAGTTGCACGGTCGGCACGAGCCCCCATTCCTGCTAAAGAGAGCTCTGACAGTATGTTCTATGCCCCCGTGAGTTTCCACCCGGCTTCCAGAGGAGGTGTTAGGAGAGGACAGGAGAGAGCAGACACTGACCGGTCGTGCGTGGAGAAGCTGCTGCTATACCGAGTGTCTTTGGCGTACTTGATGACCAAGCACTTGTACTGGGCGATCTGGAAGCGACGGACCCGTCTCATCAGCTCAGTACTGCAAGAGCAGAGCACAGCGGTTACGAGGGGGCAAAGAAGACTCTATCAGCACAAGCTGGGCTCCCCACCACCGTCTAGGGGTCTGCAGCCTGAGGCCCGCGCCTTTGGACAGAAAGACCAGTGACGACAGAGAGGGCCGGTGCTCTGAGAGTTCAGTCTAGACCCGAGAGGGACATCAAGACTGTACGTCCCTAGGGAGCCCAGGAATAATAAAGGCATGCCGGGGCAGGACGTGCTCTCCACGTGGGGGGTGGCAAGGGATAACCCCCCAGGTGGCCGGGGGAGGAGGCAGAGAAGTGCAAAGGCCACAGGCAGAGGGGAGGAGTCCAAAGTAACCTCACTCCAGAGGTCTTCACAGAGTCTGAACTGACGTCACAAAATCTTTTTGTGCCAAAGAGGGCGCTTTGCCACCGGATCCCAGAGCCCACCTGAGCATCACCGCAGCTGTCCCCCAGGGCGGAGGGAGGTACTCAGGGGGCTCACCAGCCCACCAGGTCAGCTAGTGGTCCTGTCACATCGGGGGAGCAAAGGTCCCCTGGCCTGACTCCTTAGTGTTAAATTTTTAGGGGCACCTGGGTGGCACCAATCCTTGGTTTCGCCTCAGGTCATGGTCGCCTGGGTGGTGAGTTGGAGCCCGGCATTGGGACCTGTGATGACAGTCTGGAGCCTGGTTGCGATTCTCTCTCTCTGCCCCTCCCCTGCTGATGCTCACTCTGTCTCTCTCTCTCTAAATAAATAAATACGTAAATGAAATAAACTTAAACTTAGAATACTTAAAGTTTTACAGGCGCCTCGGTGGCTCAGTCGGTTAAGCCTCCGACTTCGGCTCAGGTCATGATCTCACAGTCTGTGGGTTGGAGCCCCTGTGTGGGGCTCTGTGCTGACAGCTCGGAGCCTGGAGCCTGCTGGAGATTCTATGTCTCCCTCTCTCTATGTTCCTCCCCCACTCACGCTCTTTCTCCCTGTCTCTCAAAAATAAACAAACATTAAAAAATGTTAAATACTTAAAATTAAAAAAAAAAAATTAGGAGACCTGGCTGCCCCTTTCTGAGAGGGCTCTAGCGAGGGGCCAAACGGTCAGCAGCTGCACCCAGCTGCGCGGGTGGTTATCGGACCCTAATGGGAGGGCCTAAACTGGGCGGGCTGGGAGGGAGAGCCTCCTCCAGGACCGGATCCAAGGGCGGAGGGGCATCCTGGGCGGGAAAGCGCGGTCGGGCGGTGGCGGCTGACCTAGGGGGACTGCACGATGGGGGGCTGTCCGAGAGTGGGGACAGGCCCGCAAGAGGCGCCAGGGGAGGACAGACCCTCGGGAGGGAGGGGTGGAGGAGGAAGTGGTCCCGGCCCGCCCTGGCCCCGCGAGGCCATTACCTTTTTCCCGAGAACATGGGTCCTAGAATCACCTAGGAGAGAAAGCGGGGTCACTTCGGAGTCCACTGCACACGGACCCCCGGCCACGACCCCGCCCCCGCCCCCGCCCCCGCGTGCTGGGACCTGCCCCCCGTACCTGGATCTGCCCCCGGGTCTTGCTGGGGGAGCCGGGCAGCACGGTGGGCAGGTTGATGCAGCTCATGGCGTCCCTAGGAAGCTCGCCACTCAGGGACCCTCAGGTGTCACCGCCCAGCTGCCTGGAGCTGGTTACCGCGCCGCCCGTCTTTATCCCCGGCGCGCTGGCCAATCGGGAGCCGGCGCCGGCGCCCGAGAGCCAATCAGCGCGCGGCCGCGGACTGGCGGGAGGTTTGACCGCAGCCCGCCCCTAGTGGGCAGCGCCGAGGACCCGGCGGGCTGACGTCACCAGGACGGCAGGCCCCGCCCCGCCCCGCCTCCCCGCGTAGAAAAAGCAGGCGGGGAGCACCGTCTCGCGGTCTCGCGGTAGCGGCGGGATGGAGGTTCCCGAGGGGGGTCGCCGGGCCGAGGCTCCCTGGAAGAAGCTGTCTAAGGAGGTAGGCGGGTTGCAGGCGGCGGCTGGGGCTGAGCTGGGCAGCGCGGAGATTGGATGCAGTTTCAGGAACGGAGCTTCGGAGCCCGTTGACCCACCAACCCCGAGCGCGCCGGCGAGCGCCGGGCGTGCCTGCTCCGAAAGCTTTGGCGCCCCGGTCTGGTTTGCTTCTGGCCACAGGCAGCCTTTTAAGGGCAGAGAAGACCGAAGCTGTGCCGATAACCATCCAGGGGGCCACGCTGCCGACCTCAAGCGCAGGGTCTCACCGTGCAGGCAGGTCGCAGGATGCTGGATGCAGGCAGGCAGGAAGGCTGCAGGTGTTTACTGCAGGGTGGTTGTGAGGGCTGGAAACCACACCGGCAAAGCATGTGTTGTGATCATTCAACTGTAACTTCCTAACCAGTTTCCCCCGCATGTCAGGCAGTGGTTGGTTTGTTCTGGGGGTTTTGTTAGTTTTTTTGTTTTTTGTTTTTTTTTTTTATTCTGGCCACTGATACATCTGAGAATCTGGTTAAGTTATGGACACTAACCCCCCAAGAAATCCCATTCTCTGTCTCTGTGTCTCTGTCCCCCACACACTTGCCTACAATATCAGAGGACTCTCAGAAACCCGTTGCATTATCATTAGCATACTTAAGAACAGTGAAGACGGTGACAGCAGTCACCGTGTGTGCCAGGGATGGCTGTGAACGTCTGACAGGCACAGATTGTACAGATCTAAAGAACCCTGGCCAACAACCTCGTTCAGCTCGAGGAGGCAGTAACCCGCATTTGAATGGCTGGTTTTACTTCATTTACGTGCCTTATGACCTTTCACCTTGTGAGGCTGCTATTTTGCCCGTTATATAGATGTGGGAACTGAGACTCAGAGACTGTAAGTTGCCCAGGGTAAAAACAGCCTGTAAGTGACGGAGCATGGATGGCCCTCAACCCATCTGACTCCAGAGCCCCAGATCCTTCTGTGAAGCTACCCTGTCTTCCAGTTTCCCATTTGGGGCTTCACTCTTTCTCCTTGCCTTTGAACTTTTTCTCCAAAACCTGGTTCTTGTTACTTTCTACATGAAGTCTGAACATCTTAGCCTGATATGTGAGACCCTCCGTCTTCCGGTCCCAGCTGCCCAGCCTCACCTCTGTGATTCAGCAGTCTGGCCTATCACTATCTCCAGACCGACCTTTGATTCCCCCCTCCTGAGCCCTGTACCTTTGCTCTGGGCCCTCCTGCAGTCAGAACCGTGGCCTCTTAGAGATAAGCTCTGCCACACTTTCTCTGCGGTGACCACCCCAGCAACCTGGCCTCCTGCAGTAGGAGTGGTGCCCATGGTGGCATTAACCAGAACACATTTTATAGGACCTTATCTCCCCTTTAAGGCTGGCCACTAGTTAAAAGCATGGCCATAGCTCTAGACCGTGAATCTGAGAGCCCCTGTGATGTTGTATCTGAAATACCTAATTAATTGGTGTCGGGGGAGAGTGGAAAGTGGGATACCAGGGGCTTGAAGGAAGCTGAGGGCCTCTAAAGAGCCTGAGATATTGGGGAGGGGGCTTCTCAAGGCAGGCATTCGGAGGGGTGGGGGCACGTTGTGTGGAGAACAAAGGTCTTACGGAAACTTCTGTGTTCCATAGGAGCTGGAGAATCAGTACAGCCCCAGCAGATGGGTCATCCGACTGGGAGCCGAGGAGGCCCTGAGGACCTACTCACAGATAGGGGATGAGGGTACTGGGGGCCCTCCCCTTGGATGCTGTGGGTGGACTCTAGCATATGGCAGTGGTTCAGAATGCTGGGGGCAGGAGGAGGCTCTCGGGACAGTTCCCAAAGTCCAGGTACCATGCAAGCCTCTTTGGCTCAGGGCCAGGCATCCAGGAGCCCTCGCCACAGGTCAGCTGGAGGCAGGAAAGGCCCAATAGGCTGTGTTCCACCTCCTCTCCTGCTCGGCTGACAGTGCCCAGACCAGTAAGGCCACATGCTACAGGGGCACCAGGAAGTAGGGTGAGAAAAAGGCAGGCCTCCCACTTGGCTGAACCTGGAATGTTGTTGATATTTATAAAAAGCAAAAAGGGCTCCTGGGTGGCTCAGTCGGTCGGGCGTCCGACTTCGGCTCAGGTCACCATCTCGCGGTTCATGAGTTCGAGCCCCGCGTCGGGCTCTGTGCCGACAGCTCGGAGCTTGAAGCCTACTTCCGATCCTGTGTCTCCCCCTCTCTCTACCCCTCCCCTGCTCACGCTCTGTGTCTCACTGTCTCTCAATAATAAACAAACGTTAAAAAAAATTTTTTTTAATTTAAAAAGTAGAACAAAATAAAATGTTGACATTTTGTTGGCCATGGACATTTAGCATTAATTATTAATTTTGATTTATATATATATATATTGCATTTAAATACTATTTATCTTTATATTGGTATATTGCATTTAAATACTATTTATCTTTATATTGGTCAGCTTGGGCTGCCATTGCAAAATGCCATAGAACGGGTGGCTTAAATGATAGGAATCTGTTTCTTACAGTTCTGGGGGCTAAGAAGGCCCAAGAGCGAGGTGCTGGCCAGTTTGGTTCCCTGATGAGAGTTCTCCCGGCTTGCAGACAGCTGCTTTTTCCATGCTGTCCTCACATGGCAGAGAGACAGTGAGAGCTCTGGTCTGTCTTCCTCTCCTTTTAAAAAGTTTTTTAAGTTTATTTATTTTGAGAGAGAGAGAGAGAGAGAAAGAGCATGCACGCACGAGCAGGGGAGGGGCAGAGAGAGAGAGAGAGAGAATCTCCAGCAGGCTCTGCACTGTCAGCACAGACAGAACCCGATGTGGGGCTCGAACCCACGAACCCTGAGATCCTGACCTGAGCCCTTAACCGACTGAGCCACCCAGGTGCCCCCTCTTTCTTCTTATTTTTTTTTAATTTCTTTTTTAATGTTTATTTGTGAGAGAAAGAGAGGGAGAGAGAGAGACAGAGCGTGAGTAGGAGGAATGGCAGAGAGGGAGAGAGAGACAGCATCCGAAGCAGGCTCCAGGCTCTGAGCTGTCAGCACAGAGCCCAACGCCGGGCTTCAACTCACGAACCGCGAGATGGTGACCTGAACCGAAGTCAGATGCTTCACCGACTGAGCCACCCAGGCGTCCCCTTCTTCCTCTTTTTATAAGGCCTCTAATCCTACCATAGCGCTTCACCCCATCGAAACCCAACTACCTTCCAAAGTTACCACCTGTCATACCATCACGTTATGGGGCAGTGCTTCAACATATGAGTGCTGGGGGACACAGACCTTCAGCCCAAAACGAACTTCATGACTGAAGTTTTGGTGCTGACGCCCCCATGCTGTGCCCAGAGCAAGGGCCTCACCCCTGCTCGATGAGGTTAAATAACTTACCCAAGTCACGCAGCTCGTGACAGTAGCCACCTCCCGGAGCCGAGCTTCCAGAAAGGAGCGGGGCAGCCCGATGGGGTGAGGTGGGTCGGGCAGTGTCCGTTGAGTGTGCAATAGTCGGCCTCTCCTGGAGGTGCTCCCCAGACCTCCTCGGTGCTGCCTGCCATCTCCGGGATTGCCTCCTCCCATGCAAGCTCACGGGGGGGGGGGGGGGGGGGGGGAGCCTCTAAGCCGAATCCTGGTCTTCCCCCCCTGCACCAC
>NC_064814.1:3683020-3768772 GCF_023721935.1 Panthera uncia | reverse complement strand
CGGCAAAGGCACAGGAAGGGCAAGTGATGAGAAATAGATTCCTGCTGAGCCAGAAAGCCTCTCCACAAAGGACAGAGAGAGAAAGAAAATGAGTTTTTATTGAATAAGGGTTAAACTGAACTGTGATGTGCACCACAGGCAAGCTGCTAAAGAGACTGTGAAACCAGAAAGAAACCTCACCCTTTTTTTTTTAAAAAAAAAAAAAAAGCTTTTATTTGTTTATGCATTTAAGTCATCTCGACACCCAACGTGGGGCTCGAGCTCACGACCCAGAGATCGAGAGTTGCACGCCCTCCCTACTGAGCCAGGCAGGCACCCCAGAAACCTCACCCTTTTATGCAGGCAGGCAGATACACCCCCACTGCATACCTGTTCTCAAGAGAAATGATACCTGTGCTGAAGCAGGTGGCCTCACAGTGCCACTTGTCCTCCTAGATCTTCCTAAGTCCACCTGGTAATGAGGGTGGCCATCTGTGCTTGCCAATTGCCTTTATCCAGAGGAAAAAGAAGCCTTCCCAACAAAGTACTTTTGTAACTTGGAGCCGGGCACCTGTAGAAGGTAGGCTCCTGTCTGACCGCAGAATCTGGGGGTAGGGGCACTGTATCTTGATGATTACATTTCAAAGTGATGACGCCCCAGGTCCTGGAGGAAAACATTCCGAGGTTGGAAAACTGGCAAGAGACTCATTTAGCTCTTCAAAATATTTACATACATCTCTCTCTCTCTCATACTTTGATTTGTATTCATCCTCATAGCCATCAACCTATTAACTGGCAGGGGGGCGGTGTTCTTTTCTAACAAGTAGACAGACCACCTTTATCTGCCACAAAGACCTGGCCTCCCTCAGGCCAGGGGACTGCTCGGTGAGCAGGGGCAGAAAAGAGGCGAGCTGGCAGGACAGGTTTTCAGAACTATTTCCTCTCTCAGTAGTTTTAGACTTGTTTTACCGAGACTCAGTGTCGTAGACTCTGGGTCTAGAGTTCTTTCTTGTCCAGCAAGAAAGCGGGACACAGGATTAAAATCTGAGAGACGGCTAATGCCCAAGAGAAGACAAGAGCCCCGATTCAGGGTCCTTGCTCTGTTTTTATTGGGATCAGAAGGCTTACAAACATGGTGATGGGTGTGCACAAAGAGACAATAAATCTGTGAACATTAACTCATGGGCGTGAGGGAAAGGGGGGTTTGAAGATATACAGTGTTAGGGGTTTCGGCGGCCAATATAAAACAAAATCCTGGCGCCGGGCAGATGGTTGTTAACGGCAGACAGGAGGCGCCGTGTCTGTTTGTCTTAGGTAGCCTAGGGGATAAGACGGACCGAGTGTGCTACCTCAGGATCAGCAAGGCACCTTTCTTTTGATAATTAGCTCCTCTCTGGGCCACTTCACTGCACAGAGATCTATGGCCCTATTTACCTGTTTACCTAACTTGGTTCTTCCTTCCTGTGAAAGCAGCTTTCTGCTATAGTACTAAATTGGGGGGTCCGCCCTGAATACCTAATCTTATTTACCGCATATACCTTTGTATTGGGGCCTTTGCCCCACCCTCTCTCTATTTATTTACCTCATCTTGTTTACCCAGACTTGGGTGTGAGCATCCTATGGCTTTGCAATTCTTTATGCCTTGTTAACCCATCAGTGCAGGCTCAGGGAATTCCTAAGCTTATTCCCCACCTCTTAGTACCAATACATTGTACACGAAATGAGGGAGGGATACATGGATGGATAGATGGATGGATGAATAAGGTAGGTAGGTGGGTAGGTTGGCGGATAGGCAGATACTGAACTGCCTTCTGGGCACCCTACCTCTGCCAGCTTCCGGCAGGTCCTAGTCCACGCCCCTCTCCAGGAGAACCAATCACCAGTGACGTGGGTGGAGCCTCGTGTCCGCCAGCCTCTACTAGGGATCCCCACCCCACTACCTTCGCAGGCTCCCCGCTTGGGCTTTTCCCTCTCCACCGGAAAAGTGAAAGGAGAAAAACAAAGGCACAAAAGATACAAGCCCCAGTTTTGTCGGACTGTGCTACAGTACATATAAAATTGACCATTCTAACCATTTTAAAGCGTACAATTCGGTAGCGTTTAGAACCTTCAAGATTTGTGCAGCCATCATCAGTACCTTGTTCCAAATATCATTTTCGTTGCCTCAGAAGGAGCCCTACCATCAGTCACTCCCCATTTCCCCCCCTCGCCGTCGCTGTCTACAGATTTACCTATTCTGGACACCCGGTCGGAATGGAATCCTACATGTATGTGTGGCCTTTTGTGGCTGGCTTCTTGGCATAATGTTCTGGAGCTCCATCCACGGTATATAATGCCGATCACTACTTCACGCCTTCATCGTATGGACCTACCACGTCATGTTTATTCACTGACAGACATTTGGGCTGTCCGCCTTTTGACAACTGTGAATAGGGCTGCTGTGAACCATCCGTGTACACGTTTTCGTTTGAAAGCTCTTGATTTCTTATTACTAAGTCCAGTAGACAAAGCCGTTCGACACAATTGCGTACATTCCAAATGCTTACTTTCACTTTGTGTGTTCAGCTCAGCATAGACCAGTAGCAAACAGGGTAGGGCTCCCAGTGTCCCCAGATCGCAGACCAAGCAGCCCTGCTCTGTGCCACCTTGGCTATTTTTAGGTAACCGTTGTTTTCTTATTACGAAAGGAGCATATGCTTACTCGAATAGATTTACAAAATAAAATCATCAATAATTCCACCACCCATCGTTAACCAGAGGATGACTGATGGGACCCTGCCATTTTTTTAAAGTGCTGCCACAGCCTGGTGGAATAAGGTCTTCAGCCTTTCTGGGACCGTGTGGTCCCCCTGCTGTATCTTGCATAAGTCCCTAAGGACTCTGGTCTCCCCTTCCTCTAATTCCCCTGACATGTGCTCTGGATGGGTCCCCGGGCCTGGGGTTTCTGTCTGTAAGAGTTTGGATACTTTCAGTTGCAAATAATAGAAACTCAGTTTCTTCAGTATCAAAAAGAGGACGTTTTAATGAGGTCTATTCATTGACGTCCTCCCGTGTTCCTGCCCTGGGGTCCGGAGACTGGAGGGCTGGTGGTGTTCACCCTCGGTGGGGAGGCTGTGAGTCACCTCGTTCTCTGCCCCTGCACCCAGCTGCCCGTCACCAGCCGCGGGGTCCACTCCTGGAGAGAAACAGTTCCTCTCTTTCTCAGGGTCAGCTGAGCTTTTTAATAGCTGAGGGAGACACGTCCATGATAGTGCATATCTACAGCTGTGTGGTTTGAATCACTCTTCAACTCAGAACATAAATTTCATAGTCTTTTCTTAGTTCTGGCACAAAATGAATCTGGCTGGTCCATGTATACTTTAAGAACTCTTGAGAAGGGGCGCCTGGGTGGCTCAGTCGGTTAAGCCTCTAACTCTCGGTTTCAGCTCAGGTCATGATTTCACAGTTCATGAGATCGAGCCCCACGTCAGCCTCTGTGCTGACAACGCAGAACTTGCTTGGGATTGTCTCTGCTCCTCCCCTGCTCGCTTGCGTGCTCTCTCAAATAAATAAATAAACTTTTTTTAAAAAATGAGAAATGAATAGACCTCCTAATGCAGAAATTCCACTGCTGAGAGTGCTTCCTTCAGACCCCCACACACAGTGGTGACGTGTGCGCGGGGCTGATCACGGCAGGGTTACTTGTGCTAACCCAGCCCAAATGCCTCCAGCAGAGGACTCCTTCCTCACGTGCCGATCCGTTCAATGAATATTTACTGGGTGCCTGACATGTACTGGTCACTCATTTTGTGCACGGAATACATCAGTGAGCAAAACACACAAACCCCTGCCCGTGCATCAATGTGAATCTTTTTCTCTTTCTTCTTATTTTATTATTTAAAAATAAATTTTTTGGGGGCGCCTGGGTGGCTCGGTCGGTTAAGCGTCCGACTTCGGCTCAGGTCATGATCTCACGGTCTGTGAGTTCGAGCCTCGCGTCGGGCTCTCTGCTGACAGCTCAGAGCCTGGAGCCTGTTTCAGATTCTGTGTCTCCCTCTCTCTCTGCCCCTCCCCTGTTCATGCTCTGTCTCTCTCTGTCTCAAAAATAAATAAACGTTAAAAATAAATAAATAAATAAATAAATATTTTTTTTTTAACTTTTATTTATTTATTTTGGAAGAGAGAGAAAGCTCGTGCTCGTACGCACAAGCAGGGGAGGGGCAGAGAGGAGAGACAGAATCCCAAACCGGCTCCTGGCCATCAGCGCAGAGCCTGGTGCAGGGCTCACACTCACAAATTGTGAGAGTTGGTTTTTTTTTTTTTTTTTTTTTTTGAGCAGCAGGCAAAGGTTTACTAGAGTATAAGATCAGAAAGCAAGAGGAGTATGAAAGCTCTCTTTACAGAGAGGGGGGCATTCAAAAGTGAATGCCCCACTAGTTGTGAGATCATGACCTGAGCTGAGATCAAGAGTCGGAGGCTTAACCGACTGCGCCCCCCTGGTGCCCCCCTTCTTACCGTATTATTGAAATACAGTCGGCTTACAAGGTATATTAATTTCAGGTGTATAACACAATGATTCAACAGTTCTCTACATGACTCTGTGCTCATCATGAGAAGTGGAGTCACCATCTGTCACTTTCCACGTTATCACAGTGGTATTGCCTGTATTCTCTGCTGTCTTTCACTGTGATTTTTTTTTTTTTTTTTTTTGGAGAGACAGAGATGGAGTGCAAGTGGGGGAGGGGCAGAGAGCAAGGGAGACACAGAATCGGAAGGAGGCACCAGGCTCTGAGCCGTCAGCTCTAACTCGTGAATCGAGAGATCATGACCTGGGTCGAAGTGAGACGCTTCACTGACGGAGCCACCCAGGTGCCCTGGTCATGACTCTTAACGGGGCAGGGGAAGAGTTCAAAGTAAATGCCGTAGTCCGTTAGAAGGGACAAGCGCTCTGGCAGTATGGAGCAGGCGAGGCGGGTGCTGGGCGGGGGTTGTTAGGGTGGCCAGGGTCGACCCCTAGAGGAAGGTGTGCTGGGCAGGGTTGATTTTGTAGAGCCCCAGGGCTTTTGGGGGTGGTGTGCCAGATGCTGCGGACTGAATCTTTGTGCCCTCCCCAGATTCACATGCTGAAGCCTTAACCCTTAGGGTGGCTGTATTTGGAGTGATTAGGTAAATTGAGGTCATAAGCGTGGGGTCCTGACCTGGCTGGATTCTTAGAAGAGACACCCGAGGGCTTGCCTCCCTAGAGACGCCAAGAGCCCCACAGCCCCACCCAGAAGAGGCGTGTATGCACCCAGTGAGGAGGTGGCCACCTGCCACCCAAGGGGAGGGCCGTCCCCAGACACAAGCCCCTCTGGCGCCTGGATCTAGGCCTTCCGGGACCCAGAACTGTGAAAAGTAAATGTAGGTTAAGCCTCCGCACCCTGAGGTATTTGGTTACAGCAGTGGGAGCCAACTCGCACAGGAGCCCCGGACGGACTTGAACCTGAGAGGGAAAGGTGCGCCCAGGACTGGCTCACACCTGTGGCCGGAGGGCATTTGGCGGAAGAAGTAGGCAAGCCGTGAGGGCCGCCCGTTGCTTCCAGCGGAGAAGGGGAGGGACATCCAACAAGGTAGTCGCAGGGGAGGCGGGAGGAGACGCACGGAGAGGATTTCCTCATGATGGGATGTGGTTTGTTGGGCCTGCGCAACTGGCATGACTGGTTAGCATGCAACCCTCAGATGGAATATAAGAGTGGAGGAAGGTCTATAAAGAAGGGAAGAACAAGGAAGCTGTGTACAGATGGGGAAAACTCTCCAAGAAACACTACGCGAAGTGGGCAGGGCAGACACGTATTTTATGTGCTGCCCTTTGGACGAAAGGTTGAGAGGGTCTATATCCGTGTTAGTAACGGAGGTCACCTGGGCAAGGGGCCGGGAAAGCAGGCAGGTGAGAGGCGGTGAGGGAACATCTCACTGGAAAGCCTTTTTTTTTTTTTTTTTTTAAGGGTTTTTTTTTTGGGGGGGGGGGGGGGGGGAAGGGGGGGGGGGAGGGGGGGGGGGGGCAATACACACCGGAAAAGTTTTTTTTTTTTTTTTTTTTAACGTGTATTTATTGGGAGAGGTGGGGGAGGGGCAGAGAGAGAGGGAGAGAAAGAGAATCCCAGACAGACTCTGCGTTGTCAGGGCAGACATGGAGTTCAATCTCAGAACCATGAGATCATGACCTGAGCTGAAATCAAGAGTTGGACGCTTAACTGGCTGAGCCACCCAGGCACCGGTAGGAAGCCTTGTGTGTGTGTGTGTGTGTGTGTGTGTGTGTGTGTGTGTGTGTGTGAACCATACAAACATATTGTGTCTCCATAAGAAAAATTAATGACAGGGGCGCCTGGGTGGCTCAGTCGATTGAGCGTCCAACTTTGCTGCTCAGGTCATGATCTCGCGGTTCGTGAGTTCGAGCCCCACGTCGGGCTCTGGGCTGACAGCTCGGGACCTGGAGCCTGCTTCGGATTCTGTGTCTCCCTCTCTGCTCCTCCCCCTGCTCACACACTCTCTCTCCCTCAGAAATAAATAAACATTTAAAAAATTATCTAATTAATAATAGATCCATTCCGTTAAGCAAGTCCTTCAGAGTGAGCTGTGTCCAGTGTGGCCGGCACAGGGGGAGCCTGTTTTGTTCCGTTCGTTAGACACTTGCAGGAGTCACACATCAGGCTCTCTGAGCAGCTGGTCGCTTTGGGAGATGGGAAGTCTCCCCCTGCCGCTGCCCAGCACCAGAGAGGGAGCAGGGACACACAGCAAGCCACATCTCTCTCCTCTAAGAAGCCTTGTGTCGTCCTTTCACTCTCAGGACAGGGGCGTCAGTAGACAAGGTCTAACAGCAAAACTAGTTTTACAGCCACTTGGCCTGTTCTGCAGAGGCAGCCTCGTCTCTGGTTTTGGCATGGGGGGAAACTTGGCATCTCCCATCATTTTTGTTTCTGTTGGCCTTGAGCGGTCTCTCTGAAATGGAGACGGCCTATTTTACCAGTGAGTTTAGGCCTAAACATACTTTATACAAACTATCTTTTCCTACTGGGTTTGTCCCTTCTAGAGTTGCAGAATCATCCAGCCAAGAGGTGCACTGGTTTCCTTTTGGGCCCACCTCTATGGACCCCAAGGTTGGGGACCTGGGCACCTCCAGGGACACGGATCCCAAGTTCATGTCTCACTGCCCCAATGTTCAGTATCAGAAAGATCACACTGATCAGGCTCTATTGTATTTATGTAAACTGTTTTGCAATTAATCTCCACACCCAACATGGGGCTCAAACTCACAACCCCGAGATCCAGAGTCACATGCTCTACTGACTGAGACAGCCAGGCACCCTTCCTTTTTGATTAGTACATGTTGGGTCCTATTTATGCAATCTTTGTCTATCCCAAGATCATGAAGATCTCCTGTTTTCTTTTCCAAGAGCTTTGTTGCCTTCTCTTTCATGTTTAGATAGTCCATCAGGAACTGATCTGATGTGGTGTGAGGTAAGGATCAAGAAACTTTTTTTTTAACGTTTATTTTTGAGAGAGAGAGAGAGAAAGAGAGAGCACAAGCAGGGGAAGGGCAGAGAGAGGGGGGGACAGAGGATCCGAAGCAGGCTCTGTGCTGACAGCAGACAGCCCAATGCGGGGCTTGAGCTCACAAACCTCAAGATCATGACCTGGGCCGAAGTTGGACGCTTAACCGACTGAGACACCCAGGTGCCCTAACAAACTATTTTGTTTTCATTTGGATATTCATTTGACCCAGCACTGCTTAGTGAAATATTTACTTATCACACACTTTTCTTTTTCTTTCTTTTCCACACAACTTTCTTTGAATTGTTTACTACGTATCAGATCCTGGGTGTCCAGAGGTGGGCAAAGCCAAGCCCTTGACGGTGAGGGCAACAGACAGTAAACAAGGTAAAAAATATATCAAGGATGATGAATGCCCGGCTGCACGATAACGCAGAGAAAGGGGATATACCGTACTGTATTTAAGCAGCCTTCTGTTACAGGCAGTATTTTGCTGTTACACATAGCATTACTGTGGGCATCTTTAAAACAAGTCCTTGGGAATGTTTCTGATTATTTCCTTACAAAAATTACGTGCATAAGGACTCATGCATCAAGGAGTATGATCTTCTCGGGCTTTGATACGTATCGTTATTTATTTGAAGTGAGTTTATATCTTGCTTCCCTGGAAGATTGATTTTCCAAAGACTTGGAAAAGTTTATACTTCCTGGAGCGTGAAACGGAGTACAACGCACGAAGCGGGCGCGTAAGAAAGTGGTGGTAAAAGGTGACCTTCAGAACCACAGCTCACTTACAGACAGATGTCAGCGCATAGTATTGGTCGCACTTGGGTGGGACAGTCTGGTCTCTTTGCAACTACACCCCCAGGGGAGGCTCCAGAACCCGGCACAGTTGATCATGAGGACTTGGGGGGGGGGGAGGGGCATCTTTCACGGAGTTCTGAAAAGTGGGGCTGATCGGCCGACCCAAAGGGGCTTTCAGCAGAAAGGTTTCTACCTTCGGTAAAATGGAAAACTGCTGCAGGTCAGCAGGTCGTGCTAATAGTGACCCGTCCACTTCTCGAGACAGCTACTAAGAGGGCCCGAGCCACCAGGAGGAACCTGCTGCATGTCCCCTACGGAGACGGCGGGGGGGAGAACCTGGACATCTACTTTCCCGAGCAAGTGTCTGAAGGTAGGCGAATGGGCGGGTGGTCCCGCAGCAGGGCTCAGCTGGGCACCCGGCTCAGCCCCCCACGCCCTGTGTCTGTCTTACAGCCTTGCCTTTCTGTGTGTTCTTCCATGGCGGGTACTGGCAGAGCGGAAGGTGAGTCGGGAGCTTGGATGAACAGGGAGAAAGGGACATCCGCCCTTCCCTGGTGTAGGAGATCGTGCGAGCTGCTGCTTCAAACTCCGTGTCTGACCACAGCAGTGAGTTCTCTCACAGTTCCGGAGGCCAGAAGTCTGAGATAAAGGTGTGGGCAGGGCCCTGCTCCCTCCAGAGGCGCCGGGGGGGAGAACCCACTCCTGCGTCTTCCAGCGGCTGGGGGCTCTGGGTTTTCGTTGGCTGTGGCCGCATCACCCCCGTCTCTGCGTCCATCCTCACGGGGCCTCCTCTGTGTCCGTGTCTCAGATCATCCCCCCCCCCCTTCTCTTATAGTGTCGCCAGTCATGGGATTTATGCCCACCCTGAATCAGGGATGATCTCACCTCGGGATCCTTAACTACACCTCCGTCTCTCTTTCTGCAGTAAAGATACATCAGCCTTCATGGTCAACCCACTGACAGCACAGGGAGTGGCCGTGGTGATAGTGGCTTATGACATAGCCCCCAAAGGTAAGGACGACGGTCTCACCGGTTTGAAGCCTGGTGGGCTTTGGAGGGGAGAGAGCCCCTGACGGATCCTGCCCCGACTCGTGTTCTCTGTGCAGGTACCCTGGACCAGATGGTACACCAAGCGACCCGGAGCATCGTGTATATCCAGAAGCAGTATCCACGCAACGAGTAGGTATCACTGCAGATTTCCCTTTGGCCAGACGATGTGGGAGGACCGTGGATTCAGCCCCCGGGATGCAGCCCAGCTGCTCCCTCTGGCCTGTGGAGCAGAAGGCAAACCGGGACTCCTCGATACCGACCTGATGCACTCGGGCCACCGAGTGCAAATCCGGCTCTCTCTCCTCTGACCCAACCCAGGGGGATTTACCTGTGCGGACACTCAGCTGGGGCCCACCTGGCCGCCATGATGCTCCTGGCCGACTGGACCAAGCATGCAGTCGCACCCAACCTCAGAGGTTTCCCTGGGACTGCGGGCTGGCCGGGCAGCCTTCTCCCTCCCCAGATGGGCCCGAGGGCCGCACCAGCTGCACAAAATCCCAACAGCCATGACGTGCTTGAGCTGGGGGCTTGGAGCCCTGTGACATGGGCTCGTCTTTGCTTCTTCTCTACCCCTACCCTGGTCTCGCCCCTTTGGGCCTGGACGCTGGGCTGGCCCCATATTGCCCCACTGGGTGCCTACAGGAAGACTGGTATGGTTGGGGTGTTGGCCCCACCTAGAGCCTGGCCCTCTGACTGCTCTTCACCTTTACAGGCTTTTTCCTGGTAAGTGGGATCTATGACCTAGAGCCCATCGTGTTCACCTCTCAGAACGGCCCTCTCCTCATGACCCTGTGAGTCACTTGCCCCCTCCTTCCCCAGCTGAGCTTGAACCTACCAGGCGGGCCAGGGGTGACGCCTGGGCTTTTCTCCGTCCTGACCCATGCCTGCCCCCCCCCCCCACCCCCGCATCAGGGAGGATGCTCGGAGGAATGGTCCACAGCAGCTCCTGGAGGCGGCCCTGACGCAGCCCGTGGATCCCGCCTGCCACGTGCTGGTGATCGTGGGCCAACACGACTCCCCCGAATTCTCTCGACAGTCCAGGGAATTTTATCAGGTACCCCCAGCACCCCGCTTCTGGCCAGAGGTTGAGGGTCATGCGCTGTCATTACCTTCCCCTTTATTTCACCCAAAGGGACCCCAAGACCATCAGCCATTTATTCAACAAATACCGAGCGAGCACCTGCTCCGGGTCAGGCAGGGCCCTGCTGCCTCACGCTCCTGCTTGGCCCTTTTCTCTACCCAGACACTGTGCAGAGGAGGATGGAACGCCTCGTTTGAAGAACTCCACGATGTGGATCACTTTGAAATCATCTGGAAGCTAACCCAGGACGACTACGTGCTCACCCAGGTGGGGCACATCCCTTCACTGTGGAGGGCATGGGTCCTGCCTTAGCACCCCCAGACATACAGACAGGAGGGTAGGTGGGGAGCACAGAGGAGTCACTTCATTAGTTCCTTGGCCTCTGGGAGGCTGGGGACCCTATGGTAGGACTTGAGTCCCCCCCCCCCCCCGCCCCGCCCCGGCTTCCTAGACTTCACCTCTCTTTGAAAGAGCCCCAGACTCTGTGCCTGGGCACACAGGTGGGAGTTGCACGGGGCTTGGTGCCGAGGCGGAGAGGCATTGATCGGGGCCAAGGAAAGTGTTAGCCTGTGTTAAGCATAAGGCAGAGCCAACTCCATACAGGACAAGATGGGCGGATTTGGTTCAGAAATGTTGATTACAACTTAAACGTGGAGAATCCTTTTGAAAATCAAACATTACAATTTTAACGTGGAGAATTCTTTTACAAGTCAAAGAATAAGCTGGGGAGAGTATTTGCCGCAGGCCTGGCAGATACAGAGTTACCACTTCTCTTCTTTTTCTTTTTCTCCGCGCCCCCCCCCCCACCCCCAACGGGAAAGTGGTTCTTCAGAACTTCAATTTTAATCAGCTGCCACCTCAGTAAGGCTTTGATAGCATTCAGTGTTTGTTTTTTTTTTTAATTTTTAAAAAATATTTATTTTTGAACGAGAGAGAGACACACACACACAGAGAGCAGGGGAGGGGCAGGGAGAGAGGGAGACACAGAATCCGAAGCAGGTTCCGGGCTCCGAGCCGTCAGCACAGAGCCCGACATGGGGCTCGAACCCACGAACTGTTGAGATCATGACCTGGGCCGAAGTCGGATGCTTAACTGACTGAGCCACCCAGGCACCCCTATAGCATTCAGTTTAATTCTTACATAATTAATATTCTTACTGTATAAAGAGTACTTTCGAATCAATAAGAACTGTTTTAATTTCTATTTAGAAACAGACATAAATAGCAAAAATGGATAAAGAATAAGGGATGGTTTAAGAAAAAATATAAATGGCCAGTAAACATGGGGGGAAGATTATACCAGGGATATTAGAAATGTCACTTAAAATGACAGTCCTTTCCCACCTGTCATTGAAAATGTTCTCATAAGGGGCGCCTGGGTACAGTTAGTTAAGCACCCGACTCTTGATTTTGGCTCAGGTCATGATCTCGTGGTTTCATAGGTTCAGCCCCATGTCAGGCTCTGTACTGGCAGCACAGAGCCTGCTTGGGATTCTCCCTCTCCCTCTCCCTCTCCCTCTCCCTCTCCCTCTCCCTCTCCCTCTCCCTCTCTCTGCCCCCACCCCCAACACACTGTCTCTGTCTCTCTCAAAATAAATAAACAAATGTCTAAAAAATTAAAAAATAGAAAAAAAGGAAGAGAAAATGTTCTAATGATAATTATGCCCAGCACTGCTGGAGAGATGGTGGAGGGGGTCCTCTCCAGTTCTGCCGGGGGGCACACAGCCTGGCAATATGGATCCAAACCCACTAGCCCAGTAATTCTGCTGCTTGGAATTTCTCTTCCGGATAATCAAAGAAATACACAGAGATAGCCCCTGCAACTGTATGAATATTCAAAACTGGGAAACAACCTAAATGTCCCAATGAGGTTACATTATGACATAATCAGGTAATGGAACACAGTTTGTGAAAATTAGTGAGGATACATCAAATTGATTCAGATGTGAAAGCAAAAAACACAAGAAACTGATCCAGTGTATCCCCAATTCAATGATACATAGACAGCTAGACCCTTGGAGGCATATGTATGCATACGAAAAACTCAATTGTCAGTGGTATCACACAGTGCATTTTAAAAATTCATTTCCAAAAAAAAAAAAAAAATTCATTTCCAGGGGCGCCTGGGTGGCTCAGTCGGTGAAGCGTCCGACTTCAGCTCAGGTCATGATCTCATGGTTCATGAGTTCCAGCCCTGTGTCAGGCTCTATGCTGACAGCTTGGAGCCTGGAACCTGTTTCCGATTCTGTCTCCTTCTCTCTCTGCCCCTCCCCCACTCACACTCTGTCTCTCTCTCAAAAATAAACAGTAAAAAAAAAAAATGCAATTCCACATTTGCTAACATGAGCACGTATTACTTAAAAAAAATGTGCTTTTGATTTTTTTTTTTTGAGACAGCACCAGTGGGGGAGGGGCAGAGAGATTGGGAGACAGAGAATCCCAAGCGGGCTCCACCCCGTCAGGGTGGAGCCCCATTCGGGGCTCGAACTCATGAACCGTGAGATCATGACCTGAACTGAAATCAAGAGTCAGGCACTTAACCGACTGAGCCACCCAGGCGCCCCTGTGTTAGGTTTTCAACTGGGGGAAAACAAATGCTCATGAGTGACATGAAAACTTTATTTATGAATGCTGACACTTGAATCTTACATAATTTTTACACGTTGTGAAATAATATTGTTTCGGTCTTTTCTCGACCATTTAAAAGAGTGAAGCCATCCTTAGCTCATGGGTCGTACAAAACCGCATGTCGAGCTGGAGGTAAATCTACGTATGGTCGAGAGCTTCTTTCGAACCCTTCAAAGGAAGGATGGGACTGGGCTGTCATTTTAAGTGGCATTTCTATCATCAGTAATGCAGCCTGTTTCTTTCTTTCATCAGATTCCTCCTGAGAGAGCCTTGCAAGCGCCTCTCCAATCCTGAGGCTTTTGTGTCTTTTCTTATCGCTGCAGATGATTTTGAGAACAATCCTCCAGGAGCCCTGACGGCATTGGACCCCCACCAGCGGGCACCCCGATGGCGAAGCTCCCCCCCCCCCAGACCCCGCAGGCTTCCCCTTCCTGCCAACCTGGCCTCTCCCCACGCCCAGGAGCGCCTCCATTTTCTCTGAACACCACTAAAAATCTCCACGGCCTTTTGCTGGTCTGGATACATCAGATCGATTCAGATGTGAAAGCTGAATGTAGCATGTAATCTGAAACACTAAAATATTCAAAAAGCTTCCGCGACGCAGGCACACGAGAATGACATTATAGGAGTGACTTGAACTTATTATTCCAGATCGTCAAAGGAAATGAGTCACAAAGTGTGGGACTTCATTTAACGTTTGCAACAAATTCCTTGTGGGACATCCCACGGCTGCTGGCAGGAAACCCAGGCTGTCTCCACACCTAGGTCAAGAATTGCGCCCCCTAGGTTATGCCCTGTCAAAGCAAAATGCCTTAAACTAAGCAAAAGACAACAAAAATGTGTCTGCCACCTCTATGATCCTGTTTTCACTTAAGAAGGATGCATAGACCTCTATGTGGGCACGTGACATACGATACACAGATATCTATAGATCTAGAAAAAAGACCAGCAGGATATACACAGGGTAACAGCAGTAAACAAAGCGAGACCGTGGGAAATTTTAATTTCTTCCTCTCATCTAATATAAATGATTGTATTACTATAAACAATTGAATATAAAAGTTATACTAAATAGACTGTGGACTGGATAAGTATTTTCATGGCTTGTGAAAAATGGGGTAGGGACGCCTGGGTGGCTCGGTCGGTTAAGCGCCTGACTCCGGCTCAGGTCGTGATCTCACAGGTCGTGAGTTCGAGCCCCGCGTGGGGCTCTGTGCTGACAGCTCAGAGCCTGGAGCCTGCTTCGGATCCTGTGTCTCCCTCTCTCTCTGCCCCTCCCCTGCTCATTCTCTCTCTCTCAAAAATAAACATTTAAAACTAAATAAATTTAAAAACTGGCAGGGCACCTGGGTGCCTCAGTCGGTTGAGCATCTGACTCGATTTCAGCTTAGGTCATGATCTCCTGGTTTGTGATTTCAAGCCCGGAGATGGGCTCTGTGCTGACAGGATGGAGCCTGCTTGGGATTCTGTCTCTCTCCCCTTCTCTCTGACCTTCCCCTGTTTGCTCTCTCTCTCTCTCTCACACACAATAAATAAATATTTTTTAAAAATTTAAATGATACAGGGGCACCTGGGTGGCTCAGTCGGTTAAGTGTCCGACTTCGGCTCAGGTCATGATCTCGCGGTCCGTGAGTTTGAGCCCCGTGTCGGGCTCTGTGCCGACAGCTCAGAGCCTGGAGCCTGTTTCAGATTCTGTGTCTCCCTCTCTCTGACCCTCCCCCGTTCATGCTCTGTCTCTCTCTGTCTCAAAAATAAATAAACGTTAAAAAAAAAATTAAAAAAAAATTTAAATGATACAGTAAAAAGTTTCCCGGGGTACCCGCCTGGCTCAGTCGATAGAGCATGGTAGAATATACGACTCTTGATCTCAGGGTCATGAGTTCAGGCCCCATGTTGGGCTGGGAGCCTACTTAAATTTTTAAAAAAGAAAAAGTTTCCAAGAAGTTGTGACATTAAAAGAATAGAAGCCAGCAGCCCGCATAGAGCCGGAGCACTGAGGAGGTCTCTTATTTCTGGCCTGCGGATGTGAGAGGCGCCACTCAGCCACCCCTGCAGCTCGGGAAGTGACTTCAGAACACCCTGTTCCTGACAGAGGACACACAGATTTTTCCCGTAGGCTGCAGGATTTGCCGTTGCTGGGACACCGCTTTGAGGTGGGAACCAGCCCCACCCACCTTCCCTCTCTTTCCTTGTTCTCTCCCAAGTTTGCCACTGCCCCCGGCCCCTCCTGGACGCCCAGGTCTGGGAGGTCAGTGATGCCTTCAGGGACTTCAGTTCTTTCTCTGTCCCTTTGTCCTTCAAGCTCACTTGAAGCTTTGGGGCGGCAGTGAAGCCCTCTAGAACTCTCCTGACTTTGTGGAGCAGGTGGGGGCCTGTCTTGGCCCTCTTCGGTTGCCTAGCAGCCAGGCGCTGCTCAGAGCTCTGTTCCTGGAGACTGGATTCACTCCCTGTCCTTTCCAGACTCCCACCAGCCACTCTGGGTCTCTGTTTATTCACCTGTAAAAAAATCTAGCTAGAGCAGGAGCAAACAGACCCATGGGCAGAAGCAACGCTGCAGAGATGGGCCCCCAGCACATAGTGGACCTAAGCATGTGACTCGGGTGGTGTTTCAAACCTGCCTTTGTTCAAAGCCACTTACTGGACAGTGTGGGGGCAACTGGCCAGATCTTGGAAAACAAATCTGAACCCGTTTCATGCACCTTCCATTGATATACTTCTCAAAGAATCAAGGCTTTTTTTTTTTTTTTCAGATCAAGACTTTAACAATAAAAAAGAAAACCAAAAGAAATCTTCAGTGAATGCCTTTTCTAAATCATCTCAGAGCAGAACAAGCCTTTCTAAGCGTGGCAAAAACAAAACAAAAGAAGCCAGCCAGAAACAAAAAATAAAAGTCAGGGGCACCTGGCTGGCTCAGTCAGAAGAGCCCATGGCTCTTGACTGGGGAGGGGTTGGGGGTGGGTGCTGAGTTCAGGCCCACTTTGGGTGTTGAGATTACAAAATAAATAAATAAATAAATAAATAAATAAATAAATAAACAAACAAACAAACTAAAAAAAAAGTCAAAAAGAAAAGGAGTGATAAATATGACGGCATAAAAATTTAAAACTTCTGCAAGAAAAAATATACGACAGAGTGAAAAGACAACAAACTGGGGTCCAGGGCACGGAGGGCAGGACAAATGAGGCTAAGTGCCTTTTGAATAAAAACTCACCCGGCAGTAGGAAAAATGTCATTAACCCAACAGCAAAGCAGACATGAAGAGGCAATTCACAGGCAAGATGAAAGTGACAGGTTTGAGATGATCAGCCTCCCTCGTAATCCCAGCAGTGCAGTTTAAAACAAGCGCGTGTTGCTCGCAATTTTCTTGTGCATTAGGCTAGGAAATAAATGCAAGCTACTAACTTTTTTTTCTCCTTTTTAAGTTTACTTATTTAAATAATCTCTACACCCCACGAGGGGTCTGAATTTACAACTCCAAGATCAAGAGTCACAGGCTCCACCCACTGAGCCCGCCAGGGGCCCGTGCAGGCTACCAGTTTCTGATCCAATTCTTAAAGACTGTTACCCATAGAAATGAACAAAATTAGTCTGACAACGGCCAAAACTGCACATGCTCAGTGTCTTTACTAACGCTGATGAAAGCCTCGAGATTTTTTTCTTTCAGGTACTACATTTAGATGTTAAAATGTTGACTCCAGACAATAGGAACGTGGTACAAATAACCTAGAAGGCTCAAACTGGCAGAAGCTGTTATCGGTAAAATTTGATTTAGCCAAAAGCTTGATCTGTGAATTAAATATTTGTTACAAAAACTTATGAAAAAGGGGAGTGAGTGTTTAGTGGGCACAGGCTTAATTTATATGTGCTCGACAGGGGCCAGTCCCTGAACCCGTCACAGGGACTCCAGCGCCTCCTCAGCCCCTCTTCCCACCAGACTTTGCAATCATTCGGGAAAGCGGTACATGGGGGAAGGGACCAGCGCCGGCGAGGACGGCGCAGGGCGCGGCGGAAGGACTACAACTCCCAGCAGGCACCGCGCCGCCCAGCCTTGCATTCCCAGAAGGCCGCGGGCGGCGCGCTCAGGGACCGTGCGTTCCCGACATGCCCCGCGACGGCCGCCAACCTCCGGATTTGAATCGAGTCAGCGCTCGGCGGTTGCGGTGTCGGGATGGGCGCTTCGTCGTTGCCCCCGGCCTGGCAGCTCTACCTCAAGGACCACCGCATCTCTACGTTCAAGAACTGGCCGTTCTTGGAGGGCTGCGCCTGCACCCCGGAGCGGGTGAGACCCCACGGCCCCCCGCCGGCCCCAGGCCCGCCCCTCCCCAGGGCCCCGACGCGGCCCCCGGGCGACCCCTGCCTCTGCGGGCTCCCGAATCCCGGGCGACCCCTGCCTCTGCGGGCTCCCGAATCCCGGGCGACCCCTGCCTCTGCGGGCTTCCCGTCCCAGGCGACCCCTCCCTCTGTGGCCTTCCGGGTCCCGGGCAGACCCTCCCTCTATGGGCTCCCGAATCCCGGGCGACCTCTCCCTCCGTGGACTCCCGGGCCCCCGGGGCGACCTCTCCTTCTGTGGCCTTCCGGTCCCAGGCGACCCCTCCCTCTATGGGCTCCTGAATCCCGAGCGACCCCTCCCTCTGTGGCCTTCCGGTCCCAGGCGACCCCTCCCTCTATGGGCTCCTGAATCCCGGGCGACCCCTCCCTCTGTGGCCTTCCGGTCCCAGGCGACCCCTCCCTCTATGGGCTCCTGAATCCCGGGCGACCCCTCCCTCTGTGGGCTCCTGGGCGCCTGGAGCGCCCCCGCCAGCGCCTGAGCCTCAACTCTCCCCTGCAGATGGCCGAGGCCGGCTTCATCCACTGTCCCACTGAGAACGAGCCCGATTTGGCTCAGTGTTTCTTCTGCTTCAAGGAGCTGGAAGGCTGGGAGCCAGACGATGACCCCATGTAAGTCCCCCGGGCCGCCTCGCTGCCGCTTCCAGGGAGCCCCGGCTCCACCCCCGGCTTTTGTTGTGCGCGGGGCCTGCAAAAACAGCGATGGGGCCCTGGCTTTGCAATTTCATTTTGTGCCCTAAACAGTTACCGCAGATGGATGAGTCTGAGTGTCGGTGCCCCGGTGGTGCTTTCAACCTAATCACACCTGATGTGGCCAAACGGCCCTCAGAGTGGATGCCAAAGAAAGGCTCGTTCTTAGGGTTCAGTACTTGATGCCCTTCAGGTTTGACAGAATACAGGAGCGGATCCTGTTGTGACCTGGCGGTGTCCAGGTGCTTCCCTGGTTACAGAGTTTTTTCAAGGTTTATTGAGGGGCACCTGGGTGGCTCAGGTCATGATCTCGCGTTCATGGGTTCGAGGACACCCCACCCCCTCCCCATCGGAGCCTGGAGCCTGGAGCCTGCTTCAGATTCTGCGTCTCCCTTGCTCTCCGCCCCTCCCCCGCTCACATCCTGTCTCTATCAAATATAAATAAACATTACAATTTTTTTAGTTAAATAAAACTTTGTTGAACTGTAATTCACGTACCACAGAAACCACCCTTTTAAATGTTTTCTTTTTTTTTTGAGACAGAACGACAGAGCATGCACAAGCAGGGGAGGGTCATAGAGAGAGGGGGACAGGGGGCTCTGCTGACAACCGGCCGCCCAACACAGGACTCGAACTCATGACCTGAGCTGAAGTCGGACACTTAACCTACTGAGCCGCCCAGGCGCCCAGAAAGACAGAGCACAAGTGGGGGAGGGGCAGAGAGAGAGGGAGACACAGAATCCGAAGCAGGTTCCAGGCTCCGAGCTGTCAGCACAGAGCCCGACGCGGGACTCAAGCTCATGAACTGTGAGATCACGACCTGAGTGGAACTCGGACACTTAACTGATGGAACCACCCAGGCGCCCCGGCATCTAGTTACTTTTAAAAATTCTCGGTATATGGGGCGCCTGGGTGGCTCCGTCGGTTAAGCGGCCGACTTCGGCTCAGGTCGTGATCTCACGGTCTGTGAGTTCGAGCCCCGCGTCGGGCTCTGTGCTGAGCCTGGAGCCTGTTTAAGATTCTGTGTCTCCCTCTCTCTGACCCTCCCCTGTTCATGCTCTGTCTCTCACTGTCTCAAAAATAAATAAAACGTTAAAAAATAATAAATAAATAAATAATAAAAATTCTGTGTATATGTTCAGATAGACAGTGACAGCTGACTTTCTGTATGTGATGCTGATGCCACGTTCTTTTCTCACCTTTTTTTCCCTGTCGGGACCGATCGCTTCCATAACTTTAATATTTTCCTCTAGAGAATCACCCGAGTTGTCTCTCCTTGGCCAGAAGAGAGTTGCTGTTTTCACTAATGTGTTTGCTCTCATGACCCATTGTTGACTGGGATGGCGTGGTGATCATACCAGGGATCACTGGCAAAGTACTGGCTGTATTCTTGCCAGTGAAATTTTTTTTTTAAGTTTATTCATTTATTTTGAGACAGCACGTGAGCGAGTGTGCTTGTGCGAGTGGGGGAGGGGCAGAGAGAGGGTCCCGAGCAGGCTCCAAGGCAGAGCCCAACATGGAGCTTGATCCCACGACCGAGAGATCATGACCTGAGCCAAGGTCCAGAGTCGGCCACTTAACGGACTGAGCCACCCAGGCACCCCGGGAGTGAGTTTCCCAGTGCTAGAATATTTTCAGAGGCTGGTTTCTGCGGGCTGTCCTTTGGGTCTTTGTGTGGCTGTGCGTTCATTCCGGTACCGTTGTGGTCGCTGCTGTCCGCTGTGTAGGGAAAAGTCCCAGCGCAGAGAGTGAAGCCGAGGAGTCCCCTGGAGAAGCCCGGCCGATGGTGCCCTTATTCGGGACCAGCAGATTATGTAGCAATTCCAGGGAAATGACATTACTTCAAACAGTTCCTTCCTTGAGGATTTTAGAGGGATTTGGCGTGTGCTACCTCTGCGCTCACACCGTGTCACGCTTCCTATTCGTTGAAATGCCTATTCATTTATACGGGACTCCGTATAAAACCCATCCGCCCCAAGCGTGGCGGGGAGACGTCCACGGGGGGGGGGGGGGGGGGGGGCAGAGACGGGCTGTGCGGCAGGGTGTACCGGGACCTCCCGCTGGCCCTGTGCACTTCGCACTGCGGTCCGGAAGCCGAGGGAGGCGTGTCCCGTGAGGCGGGGTGGTGGGTGTTGGTGACAGACGGTTGCTTTTCTCCCTCTCCCCGACTCTTCTCTCCTGACGTGCTCCTGTATTGATTTTTCTAGAGAAGAACATAAGAAGCATTCATCTGGTTGTGCCTTTCTTTCTGTCAAGAAGCAGTTTGAAGAATTGACCCTCAGTGAATTTTTGAAACTGGACAAAGAGAGAGCCAAGAACAAAATTGTATGTATTATCGGGAATAAGAACCAAGGGCAAGCTGTTGAGCACCTGTACCACTGAGCTCCCCGCCCCTCATTTTGGAGGGGCTCTTCTCCTCAGTTAACATTTGAAGCCCCTCGGATGCACATGTGAGGATACAAAGGACAGGAAAGCATCTGTCCTGGAATGTGGCCTTGGGGTCGTGCAGTCAGATGGGAGAGAAACGTGCTCCCTCCTGTGTTTAGCGTGAGGTGCCTTTGGTGGTGGGACGGCGGTGGTTAGACTGGCGCTCCTGCCTTCGGCGGCGGTCTCTGGGAGGCCGTTCATGTGGCGTGTGAGCGCGGTGGGGACAGAGGGTTTGGGAGCACATAGCGCCATTTCGGGGAAGGAGCATTGTGGGTGTTGGGGGAAAGGACCTTGGGTTTCTGCAAGTGAACTTTCACCTGGGGACAGGCATCCTAGGGTATCCGGAGAGGAGAGGGGTGAACCTGCGGACCCACTAAGGCGTGGGAACCCAGCAGCCCAGACCATGGAGAAAATCGGGGCTCCCCGTTAAGTCTGAATCTCAGGTACACAGGGAATAGTTTCTTAGTAGAGCTCATGTTTTGTATGGTTGTATACGAAAAAATTACTTGGGTTTTTTTTTTTTTTTTTCAGAGTTTTATTTGCTAAGTATGGCCGTGTTACAGAGCACAGACATTCGGGGGTTGATACCGTAGGGAAGCACTGAGCTGGCGGTCAGTGTCCTGGTTCTGTCCCTGCCACTCGTGGGCTTTGCGGGTTGAGACCAGCCTTGGCCACAACTTTCCCTGCTGCAAAATGCAAGGCTGATCTGCCCCGCCCTCCCGGTTTCTGAGGTCCTTTTTTGATTGAAAATGACGTTCCCTTTTAGAGATGGTTCCGAAATAGTTCCAGTAGGGTAGGTTTTAAATGCTGAGGACCAGTTATGTTTTGTTAGGAAGGGGGAAGAAATTGGTGGTCAGTATAGCAAGGTGTGGAAGAGGTGTTGACTCGTGGGGGCCTTGGGAGCCGCAGTGTTGGAATCGGGAAGCGGGCTGGGGACAGCCTTCTCGGCTGGGGGCCCGCACACCTGTGAAGTGCCGAGGTATTTTAGCCTTCGCGGGCCTTCGAGGGCCTTCGCGGGCCGCCTGGTTTCTGTTAGGTAGTATTCCTGTTCTTCTCACAACCGTTTAAAAACGCGAAAACCATCCTTCGCCTAATGACTGTATGAGAAACAAGCCATGTGTCCCGCAGGCCACAGCCGGCCGACCCCATTCTAGGTGACAGAGCAGCCTGTATACTTAAGGGACAGTCGTGAGAAAGCCGTCCTCTGGCAAGCAGGAGGGAGACTGATGTGTGACCCGGGGCGGCTGAAACCGAACTGTGGGGCACTGAAACAGACAAAACGATGTCAAGTGGGGGGCTCTTGGGTGAGGGCAGTCAGTCTGTGGGGAGAGGGGGCTCATTGGAGCGGGAAGCCCACCGAGAGACGCTCGGTCACCAGCTCGGTCACCACCAGCGGTGGGGCGGAACCGGACCAGGTGAACGTCCAGGGGACCGAAGTGCGGGGGTGGGAAGAAAATGCTTTGCTTTCCCCCAAGGGCTGCTTTTGTTCTCCTCAAATCAGGATAAGGAAATACTTTAACATGATGCATTTATTTTTATTACTTTAATTATAAAATAAATGATATAAATTCCTGTAAGGAAGAATCAAAAGCCCTACCTACCTCTATACTTAGGGTGCCCACCGTTAACGGATGTGTTTCCTTCCAGATCATTTTTAAATTTATGTATTTTAAAGAAGAATGCAAAGCGTAAGCTTTCAGACTTTCCTTATTTGGTTTATACTACTTCCAAACAGGAGAGTTTCTGTCGGCCCGTGGCACTCAACTATAGCACTGTGACGTTCTAGAGCTGTGCTGCCCAGCACTGTGGCCGTCGGCCACCCTTGGCTTTTATGACGAAGATTCTGTAAAATGCAGAATTCGGTGCTCCGGTCATACAAACAGCATCTCACCTGTCCAACGGCTGCATGCGGCCAGTCGCTGCTGCGCTGCGTGGTGTTTTTGTCATTGCGAGAGGTTTTGCTGGACGTGGTGTTGTAGAGTGTCAGCCAGTTGTGATTTGCTGTGAATTATTTCTAAGTTTATTCGCTTATTTTGAGAGAGAGAGCACACACGCATGTGCGCATGAGCAGGGGAGGGGCAGAGAGAGGGGCAGAGAGAGAATCCCAAGCAGGGCGCGAACCCACAAACCGCAAGACCGTGACCTGAGCCAAAATCAAGAGTTGGAAGCTCAACCAACTGAGCCATCCAGACGCCCCTGCTGCAAATAATTTATCGCTAATATAAAATAAAACTCGGGTCCCCTCGGGTCTCCATGCACGTTTCCATGTGAATGGATGGTCACGTCGAGTCAGAGCCAAGTGCAGGGGACCGGCATCACCAGAGGCCTGTCTGCTTCGCCCTGGAGCACCCAGGTGGGCACTCTAGGGTACCGCCCTCCTGGAGGCGGGCTGGCACGCAAACCTCATGTTTTGTAGGGGTAAATAAGGTTGGAGGCTGAAACTTTGAATGATTTATTAAATCGGTTATGTGATTGCCAGACGTTCTGGCAAAAGAACACGATGGAATAATTGTTTTGGGTTACACGAATACCGAAGGGACAAATGTTTGCTGTGAGGCTGTGGATTTCTGAGGCCCCAGATTTAAATGTGAGGCGCCAGGCAGCGTGACGGGATCACCGATGAGCAGCCCATCCGGGTCCCGACGCACAGAAGGCGTGCTGCATCGGTAGACGGCCGGGGCTGTCGGGGGGCTAACTTGGGAGCACGCCACATGCCCTGTGACTCGTTTTCTGCTGCTGCATGGCCACCTCTGCATTTTGAGAAAAATGAAATAAAGTGGAACCAGTTAGAAAATAAATCTGTTCAGGGGGCGAACTTCCTATGGGAGCAGCAGAGAAGTGCCAGGCTTGAGTTTGTGGGCACCAACAGTGAGGATAAAGTGAGGCACGAGAGGAAGGAAAAAGGGGTCCTAAGCTCCAGATAGCACATGTGTGCTCAGTGAGTTTTAATATGCTTTTTTTTAACTTACTTATTTTTTTAATAATTTTTTTAATGTTTATTTTTGAGAGAGACAGAGCGCAAGTTGGGGAGGGGCAGAGCGAGAGGGAGACAGAATCCGAAGCAGGCTCCAGGTTCTGAGCTGTCAGCACAGAGTCTGACGAGGGGCTCAAACTCAGGAACCACGAGATCGTGACCTGAGCCGAAGTTGGACGCTTAACCGACTGAGCCAGCCTGGTGCCCCTTATTGTGTTTTTCATAGTGAGTTTCTGAATTTTGCTTCGATCCACCTTTATTAAGAAAATAGATAAAATGGAGATGTTGACCTCCGTGTCGTGGTGGTTAAATTACAGACTGTGTACAAAGGGGCTTAATTAATTTTAGGCTTTTTTGAAAGAGAAGAAGAAAGTAAATAAAAAATATATTTTGCAAGGCCATGGGCCAGGCGCCTGGCTGGCTCAGTCGGGACAGTGTGCAACTCTTGATGTGTGTAGGTCATGAGTTTGAGCCTCATATTGGGTGTAGAGATTACTTTAAAAACAACAACAAAAAAAGCCATTGTCATCTTTCCATTGTCAGTAAAGACGAGTCTCCATTACTAGGCACACTGTTTCTTGTCATGTGCTATTTTCCCTTTTTCATGTTAAATCTTATTTTTTTAAGTAATTTTTTAATTAGTAATTTTAGCCTTATACATGCAGCAAAAGTAAGATATCCAAAAAAGTACATATTGAAAAGTAATTCTTTTCAGTTCTTATTTATATTTGAGAGAGAGACAGAGTGTGAGCAGGGGAGGGGCAGAGAGAGAGGAAGACTCAGAATCAGAAGCAGGCTCCAGGCTTGGAGCTGTCAGCACAGAGCCTGACGTGGGGCTTGAACCCATGAACGCAAGATCGTGACCTGAGCCTAAGTCAGAGGCTTAACCGACTGAGCCACCCAGGGGCCCCTTGAAAAGTAATTTTTTTGTTTTAAGTTAGCCTCTAATTAGACAACAATACATATATATATATATATATTTTTTTTTTTTTTGAAGAGGTCATGCGTGCAAGTGGGGGAGAGGGGCAGAAGGGGAGAGAGGGAGAGAGAATCTTAAGCAGGCTCCAGGCTCCACACAGAGTACTCCCATGGTCGTGGGATCATACCTGAGCTGAAATCAAGAGGCAGCTGCCCCTAGAAAACAAATTCAACCCAATAAAGGTCTGTTCGTTTTTAATGTGTCAGAGAAGCCCAGGAGAACACAGATTCGGGTAGGGGAAAAGGTCCCTGGATCTGCTAATGAGGTCGGCATTTGTTCTCCTGGAGAGAACGCTTAGGGGAATGACAAGGTCGGAAGGCAGGTTCCGGGAGCGCCTTGCGGCAAAAGAAGTTCTTCTGTTTTAAGGAGAAAGCTGATGTTCAGCAGTGTCTCTGAGTGGACAAGGAGAGGGCTCTGGACTTCACCTAGGGGAGCTTCGGAAGCCGTGCAGGGTGCTGGTCGAGAGCAGGGCCCTTCCACAGACGGTTGGACACGTCGCTGGCCCTCGGTTTCCTCATCTGTATGATGGAAATAATGATACGCCTGCCTCACGGGGACGCTGAACAATAAAGCAGTTCATGTGTGTGAAGCGGGTGGCATGGTGCTTGCGCAAATGTCATCTGTTATAATTATTGGGGTGCAGTTTAAATGACAGGCCCTTGAGTTGAATCAGCACGTTCACCCCGTATGGCTGGGTGTCCCCACCCTGGCACAGCACCCGATTTACTTAGGTGCTCGGTGAATGCTTCCTTATTTTCCCCTTTTGATCTTGCCTGCAGGGTGTGATTGGGAAGCTCGGTTCAGGTTCACGTGGCCTTTTTTTTTTTTTTTTTTTTTCCAGGCAAAGGAAACCAACCATAAACAGAAAGAATTTGAAGAGACTGCAAAGAGAGTACGCTGTGCCATTGAGCAGCTGGCGGCCCTGGAGTGACCCCCGGCCACCACGCTGGGCCCGGAGCGGAGCGCGGCTGCCCACGCACGCGCCCCGGAGTGACCGGCTCTTCCGGGGCCCTTTAACCGCGCCTTAGGAAAGGACGTCCACGTTTTGAAATTAGAATATTTAAGCTAAGCTTTTGTTTTTTTTCTTGCAAGTGGTGCCGGGGGCTCCTCTTTGGGCAGCCGGTGCTGCTGAGCTCAGTAACTGAGTCTCTCTCTCTCTTTTTTCTTCGGTAGTTTCTGGGCCATTGGTTCCTGGACTTTCCAGGGTGACCGGGTGAGAAGAGTGTTCTCGTGGGCAGAGCCCTTTCACAGGGAAACATCTGGGCTTCAGGTTGACTAGCTGTGGAGCCTGAGATTTGATGCCTGAATGCTACTGTGGGTCTGTTGTGACTGGACAAACAGAGCGAAGGAGACCATTTTAGATGTTATTTGTGTAATCTAAGTTTCTAGCGCGCGTGTCTCGTGTGGTCAGCACTCCGTGTCACCTCACCTGGATGCGACAAGTCGTGCGGCCTTCCTTTTCCCCCGTCAGGTCTGTGGTACTGCACTGGCCTCCCATACTCCAGAGCGGATTATACAAAATCCCACCCCTGCCCAAAGCTCTGAAGGTGCCGAGTGTGGGAAGGGGCTCCCTCGCCTGTCTCGTCACTTTGTAATCTTCAAGTTCATACCGGGGGAGCTGGTGGAATTCAACCCCAGACTGCCTCGGGCCTCGAGGTGTGACAGAAGCCCAGACGGCAGGAGTGCGGTGGGGGAGGGCAGAGGTCTTGACAGTGAAGCCAAGATATCCCTTCACCTCCAGTGGGCACCATAGGCACACCACAAGGTTGTGACATTTCTCTAAAACGGGTGAGGAAGAGGTCCTTGATGAGAGACAGTGCATTTTCTAGAGGCCTGGCTCCCTGCTCTGGAGGAGCCGTCACACGGCTGGGGACAGGCAGGGTGGGACGAGAAACCCGTGGAAGGAGTTTCCTGGTCTTTGTGTTCCCGGGCCTCTGCAAACAGCTGCTTCCTGTTCATGATGTGGCTCAGGTGGCTGACAGGGCACCTGTGTCTTTCTAATGTGAACCCTCCTCAAGGAAGGCAGTGGGATCGATGATCTAAAAGGTGGATCGGGCCTCTCTTTGGGGGGAAACTTGTTTTTATAGGGAACTTGTTTATATTGTTTGCAGTCTTTTACAAGACCATCAACTGGGTGATGTGATGTACAAGTTGGAGCAGTGGTGATGAGCATGGCAGGCGGGGTGCTCCCTCGGGCCCCGGCCACGGTGCCCTCGCACAGGCCGCCCTCCAGGGGGTCCGGTCCCTGCGCTCGTTGAACCTGAGCTGTGGTGTCTTCATCTAACATGGGGTCATGAAACCTGTGCTGCCTCGGCTGGCTTTCTCGTGTCATGATGTCTGTGTGAGACGCATTCCTCAGCTTCTGAGGTTCTGCAATGTCCTTTTCTTACTTTGTTTGAATTATTACTTCACAGAACGTCACAAACTACAATTAAGTGAGCACAAAGCCGTCCCAAGTCATTGGGCAAACAGGGTGAACCTCCGGTTGATCTGGAGACAGAGCAAGGTAGCAGGAGGTGGGTAGCAGAAATTGTCGTTTATGAAATTGCTTCGCCACTAGACAGCCCGACTGAGTCGTCAGCCGCACGCCGGTTCTCCCTCCCCGAGCACCGGGCAGTGGCTCAGGAACTCGCCTCAGACGTGTGGGGACTCGGTGGCCACTGCGGGTGATCCGTCGGCCCTGGTCGGCCGAGTCTCCGTTGCCGCTTCTCGCTCCCGCACACCCGTGTCCCGTCCACGTCGTCGTCTCCACACCGGTTCTCCCTGCTGTCCTCCCAGAGGCTCACACAGCAGTTACAGGGACGGATTTCGTTTCTCCCTCTGAAATCGAGCTGCAGGGTGGGTTGTTTCGGCCCAGTTGGAGGTCATCCCGCCATTTCTGAAAAATAAAAACGACTTCATTTCAAACACTTCATTTCAGGGTCTCCTCCTGGGTTTTTAAAGTCTTGTTGGGTTTTTGTTGTGGTTCCCTAGCCTGCCAACTGCTGCTTCCCGCCCACACGGGTGTAGGGAAGGGCTGAGCCTTGGCAGACACAAAGCCGGCCCTGGGCCACAAGGCCCGCTTGTGCGTGTCGTCTGGACCCATTCCCCATGTAAACCAGCTATGCGAGATGCATCTCCGGCTTCTTTTTCTTCTTAAAAATTTGTTTAATGTTTACTTTTTATTCTTGACAGAGAGAGAGAGACAGCACGAGCAGGGGAGGGGCAGAGAGAGGGAGACACAGAATCCGAGGTAGGCTCCAGGCTCCCAGCTGTCAGCACAGAGCCCGACGTGGGGCTCGAACTCACAAACCATGAGGTCATGAGCTGAGCTGAAGTCGGACGCTCAACCAACCGAGCCCCCCAGGCGCCCCACATCTCAGTCGTTGAGTAAAGTGTGCTTTTCCCTTCGATCTTGGAGAATATTTATTGGCAGTAGTTTTGTTGGGGGAGAAAGCATTCTAGCCTCTATACTCCTCTAAGTTGCTTATTTTTGGTTATTTGTGCCAGTCTGTAAGTGGATACTTCACCTTAATAACTGGTCCTTACAGGTTGGCTTTGTAAAGAAGCTGGCCCTTTGCACGGCGGGCAGCGATGCAGTTCTTGGCTTTGTCGGGCTGTGCTGTGGACCGGGACCATGCTGGAGCTTGACCCTCAGTCCCTCCCGCATTTGCACGTCTACAAATGTATTTTCTGTCTTTTGTTTTTGTTTTTAATCTTTCTTTAGAGAGCGCAAGTGGGGAGAGGGACAGAGAGAGAATCTTAGGCAGGCTCCACGCTCAGCGTGGATGGTGGGTTGTCAGGTAGATGGGGTGATTTAGCGGTTAGAGGCCTGCAGTCTGCCTCGGGAATCCGAATCGTCCACCTGCCCCAGCACTGTGAAGAGGACCGGCCTGACCAAAAGTGACCCGCCAAGTACGGAGCCACTTGCCACTGTCTGCAGGTCGGCACCCCTTTGGGGTGCTGACCATTCTTTGCAGATTGCCCTTGAAAATAACTCAAAATCGCCTCTGAAGCCTCCTGTAATCTTACCTGCATTTTGTGTGTGTGTGTGTGTGTGTGTGTGTGTGTGTGTGTGTGTGTAGACTTGCAAAGAGGCAAAGCTTGTCCACGATGGTACAACTAGTAAGTATTAGGGGTAAGGCTTGAACCCAGGCATCCTGGCCCCAGAGGTGGGCCCTCCCTGATTCATGATGCTGCCCGGCCTTTCGGGTGTGGCCGGGGTCAACCGCCTGACTCTGGGGGCTGAGGCCTATGTTGAAATCCATTTTTCAGACTTTGTCGAAAAGGCCTTCGTTCTACGGAACTGAAACCTGCCTCCCCAGGGTTTCCGTTGATCCAGTACAACGTTTTTAAAAATTTGAACTAAGATTCATGGGAGCTTGAAAAGATACTACGAAGGGGTCCCATGTACCCTTCACCCACTTTGTCCCGTTGTAACTACAGTAAAATGTCTGTACTTGCTTTCAGCATCTTTACTGTTGGGACGCCTGGGTGGTTCAGTCAAGCTTCCGACTCTTGGTTTCCGGCTCAGGTCGTGATCTCACAGTTCAGGCCCTGCATCGGGCTCCGCACTCACCCACTCGCCATGGGGATCCTGCTTGGGATTCTCTCTCTCTGCCCCTCCCCCCGCTCTCGCGTGTGCTCTCTCTTCCTCTCTCTCGATAAAAAATTGGAAAGAAAAGAAGGTTCTGTTGTGCAGCTCAGCTTGCTGTGAACCAGTGTTGCCGGCACAAAGGGTTTTCTTGTCTGGGCCCAGCCAGGGTGAGTCTCGCCCTTAGAGCAGAGCAGCTGAGCCAGAGCTTTCCTCACCCCTGGGCTCAGCCTACAGATTTTGAGCCCGTTTTCAGCTGACCAGCCAAACTGGGGCCTTGACTTCTCTGTGGTTATTTTCCACCTGATCTCACGGTGGTCACGTGTACCCACTCGTTCACTCGGATGCCTGTGCATCTGCTGTGTGCGCCTGCTACGTCCAGGAACTGAACGAAGGCCAGAGAGGACTCGTCTCCTGCAGGGAACTCGGGAAGACCAAGGCCAACAAACGGCCGTATGGTGTGGAGGCTGAGAAGACCATGAACTCTGCATTGGGTGGAGATAAAGAACTGAGCTGTCTGTCCGGGAGCAAGGAGGAGGCTGCCAGGCAGCCTCCCACCAAAGAAGGGAAAGGTGTGCCAGGCAGAGGGAACAGAAGCGTACGTTCTGGAGACTGCAGGTGCATCCTGTGATGGGGCATCAGTGGCACCTTCCTGTTTCCCTGTTAGCAAAGCTCCATCAGAGGTGACCAGGCTCACAGATGGGCAGATGCTGGCAAGTCCCAGCTGGTTGTGAGGAGCCCTTCATAGGTCTGTCAGTCCCCGGGGATGAGACTGACTAGGTATGTGGCTGGCTGCCTCCCAGTTAGGGCCAGGTCCCTCCTGTCCCTGATTTTGGTGGCGATGTCCTGGAGAGGGGCGTGGTGCCTGCCAGGTGGCCCGCTGACAGCTCTAATCATGAGTTAAGAGTTGATGGAAGACAGGTGAAAACGGGGGGGGTCACTCTGAAAAGTGGCACTTTTCCAGAGCCAGGCTAGGGTATAATTTGGGTCCATCCCAAGGACAGAGACTGGGGGAATTCATCAAAGTAGCCCCTCGAGGGCCAGTGCTTACTGCCTGGGGGACAATCTAGTCACATTGGGTTTAAAAACACTGAACTTGAAAGCAGTGAGGCGTAGACTGCTAGCCTGGCCGTCTGCACTGCGGTGTGGGGGGAATACTTGTCTATTCTGCACAGAGCTGCGTGGCCCTGTGGGAACGGTGGCCTCAAGCAGTGCTGGCCCTGGCCCTGACAGCAGAATCCTGTTTAAGTTTTATGGGGGTGCAAAGAAGACCCTTCGAAACCAGCTCTGGCTGAACAGCGGGCGTCACTGGGAAGGAACGTGTAGAGCACACAGCCAGAGAGGGGCTCCTCGGTTCTCCCCGTCTCTAGATTCATCCTTCGAGCCCACAGGAGGGCTTTGAGCCAACTGAAGCAATCTTGGTCCTTGTCACCTTATAGGTAAACGTTAGGGTCACTAGTCACCCTTTTGCCCCGCAAGCCCCACCTCCGTGCTCCCAGCCCTTCTCACCTCCTGCTTTGCAGATGCCTGTCTCGCCCAGAACACCTGCTTTGTGTTTGCTGAATTCTTTCACCTGCCAGGCCCAATGCCCCCTGAGAGGGAAGCCCCCCCCCCCAGGTACTCCCCAGCTTCAGAGCAGGGCGGGGGCACCCACACTGCCACAGCTGGGAAGCCCCTAGGCCTGCTCTGTGCCCCAACCCAGGCTTGGAAAGGTGCACAGCCTGCAGGAACCCCAAATGATTCCATGGGCTCTGAATGCTGCTTGAGGTGGTGTCTCAATGACTGCTTCCTGACTGTATTCCTCAAACCTAGTGGAGGAAAAAGGGCTGGAACATTCAGAAACGAGAGCCTGGGTGACCCTGGGTCATGAAGCTGCTTGGTCCGAGAAGGGCCACCTTCAGTGACGATGTGGACGTCAGCCTCGGACCCTGTCTCTGCAGGCTCTGCCCGGCCCTGTGGGGCAGCCACCCACCATCCAGGGGCCCAGAGAGGAGGCCCCCCCCCATCACCCACAATTGCACCCAAGAGAGCCCCCTCCCTACCATGCAAGTCATTGCCTGCTCCTGGGTAGGGGCCCTTTGAGACTCCCCTGCTTCCCACGGACAGCGTCTGACCGTGTCCTAGAAGGTGCCTCTCCATGTTTGCTGAGTGAGTGAGGGACAGGCAGAGCTGGGCCCTGCCCCCTGTGACATTTGTAATTAGAAGCTAACTGGAAGCAAGCCTTCACCCTCCTGCGGCCCCCTCGCCAGCCTGCCTAGGCCCTTTGCCCACCCACCCGCTTCACCGGATCCCTCTGGTTAGTCGGAGACCGATTAAGACCAGGACCGCAGGGCCAGCCAGCGGCCAAGTGCCCCAGCCAGGGGCGGCTGCCTCCCACCATTCAGGCTGTCAGCTGCCTGCTGAGCCCCCTCCTGGGACGACGCAGGCCCCACCCTTCCTCCTCCTAGGCCCGGCCGTTTGGAGGCTGAAAACTCAAAAGGTTTAGAGCGATTAAGACATTTGTCCCGGGATCCAGTCCAGCGGCCGGCCCCTCGGTTCGCTGGGATTTGAACCCAGGTCTGCAGCGGCGCTACCTGCCGCTCTGAGACTTCGTTCTGTCCCCTGGGGCCCAGCTCTGCTCGCCGAGAGGTGGGACCGATCTTCCTGCGAACTTGGTGGGGGGGGGGGGGTGCGTATCGCGAGGCTAGCGCGCAGGCAGAAAAGGGGGCGCCGCGTCCCGAAGAGGCTCAGAGCGGACGCACCGGCGTGCGCGCCCCAGCTCCCCGCGCCCAACCCTGACCCCGGCCCGCTCCCCAAATCCCAGGCGCCCCTCCCCGCCCTGGCTCCCCGCGTCCCCCCAACCCTGCCCCCCTACTCCCCGGCCCGGCTCACCAAATCCCGGGCGCCCCCTGCCCGGCCGGGCTCCCCCACTCCCCATCGCCCCCCGCACTCTCCCACTCCCGCGGCCCTCCCCGCTCCCCGGGACCCTGCACCCCGAGCCCCGCATGGCCCGGCTGGGCGCGCTGCTCAGCTTCGCGCTGCTGGCGGCCGCCGTGGCCAGCGACTACCGGTACGTCCTGGAGGTGGCGGACGCGGGCAACCGCACGGGGCGCGCCGCGCGGCGGTCCTGGCACTCGGGCTCTGGCGCGTCTGCGAAGGTACGACGGGGCGGCAGGCCCGGGGCGCAGAGGGCGCGGCCAGGGTGGCGCCCCCGTAGCCCCCACCTCCGTCCCCTCCCAGAACTGGCTGGGTGGTGACAGTCGGGCTACCAGTGCAGGCGCGGGAAATGAAAGTGTTGGGGGGTGGGGGTGTTGCCGGACCCCTTAAGGACCCAAGAGCCTGGGGAGCAGGAGCCGTGGCCAGTCCCCTGCCCGCCCTGGTGTGTGTGTCCGGGTGGGGGTAGGGTGTCTTGTGTTAGGAGCCGCGGCACGTACTTGACAGATGACGGGTCAGCCCCAGGCTCTCAGTGAGCTCTGCTGCTGGCTGATGCCTGACCTTGTCCTTGCTCAGCCTGCAGGTCGTTGCCGGAGAGGGAGAGAATGATGCTTCTCAGGATGCAAGCTGGGTGGGGGGCGGCGGCAGGAAGGAGGGGGCAGAGGCAGGGACAGGGGGCACCCAGGGGCCACTCTGCGGTTCCTCCTCACCAAGGGGTGTGGGGCCCCTGGGAAGGCACCCTGGGAAGGTGACCACCAGCCGTGTCTTGATTGCTGTCCCCGGGGTTGAGCCTGGCACAGCCAGGGCTCTGGGCTGAGAACCCCCCCCCCCATCTCTCTACACACACACCGCTGCCCCCACCTGATGGTCTGACATGCACACGGGCACAAAACAGGAGAGCCACATGCATTTCAGACCTGTATAGATGCTGCCAGGTCCAGAGAGAGGAGGGCATTCCCCACCCCCCCGGGGGGCTTCCCCTGCACAGAACCAGCCCTGGGGGTCAGCAGGATCTGTGAGAGGGTGTGAACGTGTGTGCATATGTCAGTGTGAGTGCAAGCGTGTGTGCACGTAAATGTGTGTGGTGAGCATGTGTCCCTGTGTGTATGAATCAACGTGTGAGCATCTCTCTGTGTGTGACTATGTGCGCGTGCGTGTGCCCGTGTGTTTCCAAACGTGGGCGCGTGTGCACGTGTGTGCAGGAGTCAGACACCACATGACCTGCACCTTTTCCTGTCCAGACAAAGCCACATGTGAGCACGCACACGGCCCCGGGCTTAAGGTTGAGGGCGGTGTGAAACTGTAGACAGGCATCCGTGTAGGTATCGTGTGTATGTTGTAGAAACAAAACACAAGGTCTTAAACCCTCCAAACCCATTTGGAGCCACAGCTCTGGGGTCCAGGAGAGAATCTGACGGGGCTCCGGGGCCACTGGTCGGCCCACTGGGTTCTGGCAGGAACCTCGCCGCGTGCCCACAGGCCCACCCATCTCAGAGGAACACAGGGTGGGTGGTGGCCCGGCAGGTGTCCAGCCCACGAGGTTTTGCATCCTTTCTGCTTTGCAGGGCAAAACAGCTACGTCCCCCTGAGCGACCCCTTTGCCGGCGAGAGCCCGGATGCCTCCACCTCGGTGCAGCGCCCCGTCTGTGAGTCCTGGGCCCGAGTCACGCCCGTCCCTTCCCCAGTCTCCAGGTGAGACTGTCCTGTGAAGGCGGACCTCCAGGCCGACAGGACTCTGAAGCGCTCACCCGGATCTGCCTTGGGGGGGTCGGTCCGCGTCCCCGCCCGCACCCTGAGCCCCCGCTCCTGGCAGCCCTCCACCGAGCTGTCATGGTGGTCTTGCCCCTGAGTCTCGTCCTTGTCGTGTGCGGCTGGGTCTGCGGCCTCTTCGGTTCCCTGGCACAGAGCGTCCTTCTGCTGCTCTCCGCCAGCTGCTACTTCTTGCTGGGAGGTGAGTCCTGGGGGCCGTGGGTCCTGGGGGGGCGTGCCCCCCCTCCTGCCACCCTTTCCCTGCTCCCATCGGTTGTGCTGAGCCTCGGCCCACCCTGGGGATCCAGCAGCAGCAGGCAAAGGCACCTTGGGTGGCAGCAGCCTTGATAGGGGCGGGGGCAGGGGGTAGAGGCCTTTATAGTAGGGACAGGGGCAGGGGTTCTGGCTGTGGGCCTAGATCGAGGGACGGAGGAGCCCCAAGGTTGAGCTTCTAGGCATGGGAGGCATGAGACTCCCCGAGGCGACCCCAGGACCTGCCCTACTAGACCCGCAGGAAGGGCATGGGCTGACCCCTACCTGTTCTCCTTCCCAGACTGGCCTGGTAGGAGGAGGGAGAGTGGGCAGGGCCAGGCATTAAGACAGGTGAAAAGGGGCCTCACAGTCCTTGGCAGTGACCCCAGCCTAGCCCAGACGATGACTGGTGACAGTTCATCAGCTGACATTCATCTAGACTCTGCTGGGCACCGGGCCAGGCAGTCCCGCAGGGGTGCAGCCGAGGCCTCTCTGTGGTCCCAGCCTCCAGCTGAGACGGTCAAGGATTCACCAAGGTCGGCAGGAAGCTTCACTGCTTTTTGGTGCCGTCTGCCCCTGGCAGCCAGCCGGTGCCCCCAGAAGCCCAAGGCTGGAGGTCACTGACGGTGGGCTGGGGCTCCTCGGGGTCAGTCCTCAGTGGCCTGTGCTGTCGGGGGTGAGGTCTGAGCCGAGTCTGGCATCCGGGCCAGCTCTACTGTCAGGGCCATGGCACTTGAGACCCAGACCATGTGGGCCTGTGGCTCCCTCTCGGGCAGGCCCGCCTCCTCCCCAGGGGATGCTGTGCCCTGTGGGAGGCCTTGGTCAAGACGGACTAGGACTAGGCGGGCTTGCCTGGAGCCAAGAGACTGGGGGACCAGGAGCCTGGGCGTGCGTGTGCTTTAGAGAACGAAAGCGGGAGAAATCAGCTGTGGCCTGACCCCAGAGACCGGCTGTGTGGGCCCAGATCCAATCAAGAGGACCTTGGGAAGCCAGTGAGAGGAGTAAGAGAGTGGAACGGTATCCGGGAAACCTTGGCGTTAGGCTCTCAGAACCAGGGGCGCTGGCCAGTGGGTGGAGGGAGAACCTGCTTCAAAGAACAACGCCTCACGTGTTCCCCTCGCCCAGGGTCCAGTCTGGCTGCACCACTGCTCTCCTTGCAGGGTTGGGGCTGGGGGGGGCTCCTTGGAAACAGGTCAGCTGACATCATTGACAGGAGCCCATCCACGTGGCGGACACACTAGCCGTAGGGGCTCAGGGACAGGAATGTCACCCCGAGGGGACCTGCCTGAGGCCAGTTTGCCCCACTCCTACCCCCACCATCAGCGCCATAAGAGGAGGAGGGACAGAGGGGTCGGGGGCGAACACCCAGCCGGACGGGGTGCCCCCCCACCCCCGAGACAGGAGCATGAGTTCTGCCACTGCCCAGCTTGAGGCTCTGTTGCCGGCCAGGGGTGGAGGGAGGTCAGCGGCTCAGAGAATGGTCTGGCAGGAGCTGGAGCTGCTGTCCCCGTCCCCGGGGCCAGGGGACAGGGTGGGGGGGTTGTTCCAGGCGGGGAGTCAGGCTCCAGAGCTTACACCGCATCCCCTCCTCTGCCGGGCTGGACGGAGGCAGCCAGTGGGCAGCCTGGGTGGCCTGGTCGGGAGCTCTGAGCGCCACAGGCTGAGACGGACACCTCTGTTTTGGGGACTCCCGCTGCGTGAGAGCTCCCGCGGGAGCCTGAGAGCGGCCGTTCGCCAGCCCTGCTGCGGGGTGGTGAACCCCAGTTCCAGGGCCCCCTCCAGGGGGCTTCACGTCCTTCCCCAAATTGAATCCAAAACTTGTGCTGCGGCTCTGCCCAGCCCTAGTCTGGTGGCCGTGAGTCCTGCCTTTCTCCTTCCCATCTTCGGTCAAGCGAGGGATCACAGAGAGCTGGGACAGAGTCAGGCGATATGGGGACCCCAGGACTATGCCCCTTCTCTGAGCCCCAGTGAGATCCAGATCAGCTCCGGTCAGCCTCCTGCCCTTGGCTGGGCAGAGTCCAGAGGGAACCCTGTGCCAGGAAGTGCCTGTGGAGGGCATCAGGACCCCCCTCCCCCCAGCTTTCCCTACAGTTGGCACAAAGGGTAGGCTCAGCCTGCAGCTGTGGGACACGGGGTGCTTCTCTGGGCTGGTCCTTCCGACTCGGGGTGAACAGGAAAATGTCCCAGTGCCCAACTCTTAGCTTGCCCCAGAACCTCTGGGCACAGGGTCACTGCACCCAGCACCCTGTGCAAAGTCGGAGTGTCAGAGGGAGGAGGGTATTCGCTTCAGGGGAGGATGGGGTGATGGGATCAGGCAGGCAGGGCCTGGATCGGAGACCTTGGGGGCAGGGAGAGGGCCTGCAGAGGCCGGACACCTAGGCTAGGGCCAGAAGGAGAGGAGGGGGTAACCCAATGAAGCGGGGGGATGTGCAAGGAAGAGGGGGCCTGGTCAGAGCTCTGGAGCCCCCGACTCCCAGTAGAGGTCACCAGCTGTGTGTGTGTGTGTGTGTGTGTGTGTGTGTGTGTGTGTGTGCGTGTGTGCGTGTGTGTGTGTGTGTGTGTGTTGGGGACTCCGGGGAATACAGGAGGGTGCTGGGATACAGAGATGGTTTATGTGAGTCGGGACCGTTGCTGGGGTGTAGGTGGTGCTGTTTGTAAGGGGTTTTGTGGGGTGAGTTCGGGGACTGGATAGGAGCCTCCGCTTCCCCCAAAGGCCAGTGGACAGCGGCTCTGAGGCCGTGTCTGCAGGACCGCCTTGGCCAGGACCTGGTTAGGCAGCTGCCCCAGCGGGCAGCCCCGCGGAGTGGTCCCCCTGCCCCCTCCCCCAGGTGCCCTGACCCTGGTGGGGGTCAGCATCTACACCAGCTACTCGCACCTGGCCTTCCCTGAGACTGCCCACCAGTACGGCCCCCGGACGTCCGCCTCAGCTTCGGCTGGTCAGCAGCCCCGGTCTGGGGCTGTTGCACCTCGGAGGCACTCAGCGGCCTCCCCCTGCTCACAGTGGCCCGAGCCCTCAGCCTGAGCCGGCAGCCAGGTGTCCCCCACTCCGTGGTCATTTGAGTCTCAGAGGGGCGAGCGGCGGCGGGGAGAGGGGCTCAGTTTCCCTTCGCATGCCTAGGCCTGGCTGGAGCTCTGGCTGGGAGGGCACCCCTGGAGGTGGGGCAGGGGGCTGGGGGCAGAGCCAAGGATCCGGTCTCCTCTTGCTTGGCAAAGCCAGATGTTTGGGGGCCTCCCGTGCGCGGTTTGTGCCCTTTAAGGGCTAGCTGGTTTGGCCTCCTCTCAGGCATGAGTTGAAGGGCTCCCAGCAAGAGACAGCAAGTGGCCCGAGATCGTCAGTGGGGCCGGGGCGGGGGTGCTCAGCGGGCCCCCTGGCGTCTCGCGGGCAGGGCCTGCGCTGGCCCTCCTCCGCCAGTCCTGGTGAGCCATCTGTCCTCATTCCCAGGGCCCTGGCTCAGGCGCAGAAGCTACCCTTTGACCTGGGGAGGGGTGAGTTTGAGAGCGAAGCAACTACCCCTTGAACACCCACTGAGTCAGGCTCCATGCGGAGGGCCGCCTGCTCGTCTGCCTGTGAGGTTCTCAGGGTACCCTTCACATGAGTTGCCATTCACCCATTTTACAGAAGGGAAGTCTGAGGCCCCGACCATCCCGGAGCAAATGGCAGAGCCAGATGCCCTTACAGGCAGGTAGACCCCTAGGCTAAGTTCTGTCCGCTGGTCTTCGAGGGCAGGCGTTGGTGGGGAGGATACTGAAGAGGGGTGCCTGGGAGCCCCCCGGGATTTGCAGAGGGCTCTGAGTGGGCTGGATGCACCTGTGCCCCCCTGTTCTCGGGCCTGGTGGGGCTGCCGCTTCCGACGGGCTGGTACTCCGGGACCCCAGTCCTCCCATCTGCAGCTCCCTGAGGGATGTCTGGGGGTCCCAAACAAGCAGGTGCCGAAGTCCCGGTGGGGGTGGGGGAGCCATGGCAGGTGGTGAGGTGACCCAGAGCGGCAGAAACCAGGGCCCAGAACTTTCGGCGCCTCCGGCTTCCTGAACAGAGGTGGGTGGGGCTCAGCACGCAGACCCTGGGTCACCGGGAGACACGAGACACGCTCACTCTCCTGTAGGTAGAGAAGGCGGGAGACCCCGAGGAGAAGGGTCCCTGAAGCCCCAGACAGCCCCATTTGGGGTTCAGGACCTTCCAGAGTCTGGGATGTGTGTGGGGGTGGGGGCGGGGGATGGCGGCCTCTCTGGTCTCTGTCTTCCCCTCCCCCAGCCTCCCTTTATCGCTCCAAAGGTTACAGGAAGCTCCTTGGGGCCTTCGGGGCTGCACCGCTGGGGGCTCCCACTGAGGGCTTCCCTTCCTGTGTGTGCGTTAGCATTTACCGTTCCAGGTAGCAACGGTGTGCCCACTTGTCCTCAAATAAATCAGTTCATGCTACGTGCAGATGAGCCTTGTTTTTCTCTCTGAAAAATTTTTGCAGAATAAATAACACGCGTGTGGCTCATGAAGAGTGCGAGGGCAATAACCTTGTTACCAGCTGTGTGTTTGTGTGTCTGTGTCTGTCCATCCAGAGATGCCTTCTGCAAACCCAGCAAAGCTCCTTCCCTTCAGGTCAGCACAGGCGGGAGAGGACCCCCGCCTCACGCCAGATCCTGGATGGGGGCGGGGCGGGCGCGGGGGGCTTTGCCGGCAGGTCTTCTCAGCTTGTGAGGCTCTAACTTGACCTCTCCTGCGGTTCCCTGGGGAGCGGGGGGTGCAAGGGTTTGCCTCCCTGTCTGTAGCTGGGCCTAAATTACCCCCAGAGTTGCTAAAAAATGAGATCCGATCCCAAATTCTTTACAGTAAAGACATATTCTTTTGTAAGCAGGAGATTTGATTTATTTTATTTTTTTTAATGTTTATTTATTTTTGAGAGAGAGAGAGGGGCAGAGCATGAGCAGGGGAGGGGCACAGAGAGAGACAGAATCGGAAGCAGGCTCCAGGCTCCGAGCCGTCAGCACAGAGCACGACGTGGGGCTCGAACTCACAAACCGTGAGATCGTGACCTGAGCAGAAGTCTGATGCTCAACCGACTGAGGCACCCAGGCGCCCCAGAAGTTTTATTTTTAAAAAAGGAAAATGCATAGAGATGAATACAGGCTAAAGCCCAGCCCCCCGACATGGGAGTTACTGCTCTTTGCCATCCAGCGCCCGGCTGTCCCTTTCTGATTTTCCTATCACCTTTCCCCCCTGGATCCCCGAGTACGAGCACAGGACACGCTCATTTGCTGCGTGACTCTGAGCAGATGGCTCGGGGCCGCTTCCTCTTCTGTGCGCGGGGAGCAGAGGCCCTGCCCTGGCTGCTTCCTGGGCTCTGGTGGGGGGCTGGAATGGGGTCCCTCCTATCGGCATCCGTGGCGCCCCGTCCCTGTCCCCGTTCCCGACACAGGAGGCGCTCCGGGCTTGCTGAATGAGTGCCAGAGGAAGGTTTCGCCCCGGGCGTGGGAAGTCCAGGGGTCCAAGGAGACAAGGGGGAAACGGGGTGTCCTTTTACTGCCTCTCCTGCCACCTGCTCCCTCGGGACACTGCCACTCCCCGCCTGGAGCCCGGCTGGGGCCCAGGGGCCGGTCACCCCGTCCTCAGGGCCCCCAGCTGCTTCAGCACGAACCCCCACTTCCTCAGCGCCAGCTCGGTGTCCCGTGCGGAGACGTCGCGGTGCCACACGGCGCGCACTGACCGCCCGGTCCAGGGGAACAGCAGCACGCGCACCGCGCGGCCGGTCTGCGCCACCTCGTCAGCGCTCACGGCCTGCAGACGCCGGCAGAGCTCCTGGGGCGGCAGCCCGTCCGCTGTCACCATCACCATGTTCGTCTCCACGGCGGCGAGATCCACGGAGCAGATAGGGGACGCCAGCTCCTGGAGCCCTGGGCCCAGGTCCCGTGGTGAGTGGAGCCCGACCCCAGGACCCCACCACCGTCTCCACCGTCCGGCCCTGTCGCCCCGGGAAAGGCAGAGGGCAGCCCGACGGTAGTGGGGCAAAGAGAGACCCTGAATCCTGACACGGACTTGGCTGCACTACCTTTTTGTAGCTGCGTGACCTTGGACGGATCGGTTAACCTTTCTGGGCCTCAGTTTACTCCTCTTTCAAGTGGGGACACGAAGGGGCTGTTTCGAGGACTCAATTAGGAAACGTAAGGCCCAAGTTAGAGGCTCCACTCTGCCGGATCCCGCAGGAAATGAGAATTCCTGACCCCCGTGGAGGGTTTAGTGGTACAGGCCCCGCATCACCGTGGTCTGGGAAACCACCCTCGCCCCCGGGGCCCGACCCGTCATGGCTCGGTGGCTTAACCCTCGTGTTCTAGAATCAGAAGGATGTGGCCCTGCTGGGGATTTGGGTCCCGCTGCAGGGGACCCCCAGGGCACGCTTCCGGGAGCAAAAGGAAGTGAGGGAGGGGCCATGAGGTCCGGGCACCTTGGGCAAATCTCCGAGCGTTCTGGTGGTCCCTCAGCAGCACCTCCTCCACGTCTGCCAGTCCAACCAGGGCAGCTGCGGCCAGCACCCCCGCCTGGCGCATCCCCCCGCCCAGGGCTTTCCGGAGGCGCCAGGCTCCTTCGATGAAGTCCTTGGGCCCCCCAACCAGGGCTCCCACCGGTGCGCCCAGGCCCTGGGAGGAAGAGAGGAGAGAGTCCTGCGTGCCTGCGCCCCCAGGTGTGCATCTCTGTCCTCTCACCCCGGGGGGAGGGGGATGTGAAGGGGACAGGGAAGGGCAGACACCGTGGCCCCATCTGAGGTTGGGGCTCGAGGGGCCCGGGGCCAGCAGCGGCCCTCATAGGAGCTCAGGCACCCGGCTCCGACTCCTCTTGTGGGCACCCCCATCACCCTGTGTCTGGGAGGCAGCCGGTGGCTTCCCCACCTTGGAGAAACAGAGAGACACAGAGTCACAATGCTCCACGATGCGGGCGGGGGGCACGTGCAGAGCCACCGCAGCGTTCATCAGCCGGGCCCCGTCCAGGTGGACCCGGACCCCGCAGCTCTGGGCCAGGAGGCGCACCTGGGGGCCAAGTGCAGGCCACAGTCAGAGGGGCTGGGCTTGGGGCAGGAGCCGAGGGAGGATGGGTCTCCAGAAGGTCACGGGGTTTGGTTCCTGGAGGAGCCACGGCGGGGGTGGGGGGTGGAGGGTACAGAGTGAAGAGAGCTGGGTTGGTGACCAGCTTGGCCGCCTGGGACCTGAGCAGGCACATCTTCTGCCTGGATCTTGGTGCCGTCCTCTAGGAAAGGGGGTTGACGGTGAGCGTTTCATCTCACGCCTACGGTGGCTGTGGCCAGAGCGGTAGATGCCCCTCCTACCCAGGCCGCACCCCTGCTCCGTGAAGGAGATGCTCTCAGCCCTTCTCACAGGCAAAGGGCAGGTCTGAAGACTCAGCACTCAGGTTCTCACACCGGGGAGTGGGACGGTCCCTGCACGAGCTGGTGCTACTCTGGGCTCCCTGGGAGGGAGGGGTGGGGGGCGGGTCTCTGTTCTGGGGCCTAAAGTGGGGCAATAGTGCCCTTCACATCTGCAGCCTGGGACCACATGTCCTCCCACAACACTTCTGGCTGCGATGGGCACCCACGGCCCATGTCAGAGACCTAATCCCCGGAGAGGGGCCCCATGGGACAGGAAGCCAGGAGCTGGCTGGTGGGGTGGGGGGCACAGAAGTGGGGTAGGGCCTACCTGGCGTAGGTAGTCGATGGGGAGAACCCGGCCCCCTGAGCTGCTGTGGGTATTTTCCAGGCAGATGAGCTCACAGACCGGGTGGTAGGGGCTCCCGAGGCCCCGTGTGACCATCCTCTCCAGCTCAAGCAGGTCCAGGGTCCCATGGGGCAGGTCTGGGAGGGGGTGGGAGTGCACCCCAGCAATCTGCAGGTATTGGGGTGGGGATTTAGGATCAGGTCCAGGGGCTCAGGGTCACCTCCTACCTCTGTCCTGTCTGCTTGTCCCCAGCTCTGGACCATGGAGCCTTGCCCCTGTGCTGCAGCCTGAGGGTTAGGGTGCTCCCCCCACCCCCACGCCCCAGCAATCAAGGGCCGCGTGCTCTGGGTACCCACTAGGGGGCAGCAGGACACCAAGCACAGCCGGTGTCCCCGTGGCGGCCGGAGCCGCGGCTGCCCCCACGTGGTCAGTCTGGGGATGACTCTCCTTCCCGCCTCCTTAGAGACGCCACCACCCGGCCATTTCTTCCCTCTGCAGGTCCCATGGCGGTGCCTGGAAAGCAGGTTCCCACCAGAAATGCTGAGCAGCTTGTGCTGGCCCCAGGTGAGGGGTGACGGGTCCTTACCTGAGCCACCCCGCCCTGCTCATAGACGTGGAGGTGGCTCTCCTGCCCGAGGAGGAGCTGGGAGCCCCTGCGCTGGCAGTGACACATCACTGAGATAGATGGGGGAGGGCAGTGTCGGCTCCGAGTGCCAGGGGGCCCACCGGCAGAGCGTCTCCTGCACTGGAAGCCCACCACGGTGCTGCCCCTTGGGGCCAAGCAGCTCCGGGCACGAGCCTCAGTTGGGCCCAGCAGGAAACCGAGGGTGCATGCGCACTGGGGAGCCAGAGAGTTTAACAAAGGGACAACTTATAACAAAGGTGGCAGCATGTAGGGAAGTCAGAAGGGACAGTGCAAGACCCCCAGGCCTTAAGGGGCAAGAGAAGGCTGTGGTTACCAGAACCTGGAGACAGGGCCGTGTGGAGAGGGCTGGCCCAGGGAGAGCCTCTGGGGAGGGAGCTGGGGGAGGAGCGCAGACACGCTGGCCTCACTCTCCTCCCCTCCCTCCCCTCCTGCTAGGGGCCCTCCTGACTGAGCCCAGCAGAAATCCAGATGGCTCAGGACCCCACTGATGTCGTCCCGGCCCCGCCTCCAGCACCAAGGAGAGAAACACGGAGGGAGGGGCTGGAGGGCAGAGTCACCCGACGCCGCTCACCAGAGATAAGGTTGGCCATGGTGTTGGTGGGCACGAACAAGGTCCGATCCACCCCCAGCAGCGTGGCTGCCTTTTCCTGCAGCTCTGAGGAGGAGAGGGATGGGGTGCGAGGAGGATTCATCAACAATGGCAGTCTCCTGGCATCACTCATAACCGTGAGCCCATGTCGTGATGAGGTGAGTGGCCAAGCCAGACAAGAGCCCTGGTCTGCCAGCTGCACAGTCTGTGGTCTTGGTGACCGCATGTCTGGGTCCAGAGGCCCCTCACTGAACCCTCTACCCCCAGCCTCCTCCTGGGCCATGGTCTCCCCCCCCCCAATTGAAACTGTGGTTTGAACCCCCCTGTCCCATCCAGACCTCACACCTGTCTCACTTCCTTTCCCATCAGCCCCTTGCAGGTGGGGCCCTGCGGTTTCTCTGCTGACTTCCTCTCCCAGAACAGGACAGGAGCTCTCAGAAGGGGGGACTCGGGGAGGGGGTAAGCGGGGCTTCTGGCTCCTGCTTTGAAGCCTGCTGTGGCTCCCCTCTGCCTGTGGCATCAAGTCCAAAGTCTTCAGCATGACATTCAAGGGCAGTGGGATTTGCCTTCTGCCTCCACCTCCAGGGACAGGGGTGGCCCCGGCACCCCACGCTCCAGCCACATTCCCTTATCCATATCCTAAACACCTTTCTCACCTCCCAGTGAGCTGGCTCCCTTCCTTGCCTGGGGGCTCCACTCGCCCTTCAGGAGGCTACTCTGCAAAGTCCCCCTTCCCTGTGAGTTCCACGCCTCCGCTCACCCCCAGTTCTCAAGGCCCTCTCTGTGGACACATGTGAACCCCAGCACCTCCCCCACCCCATGGTGGTATGCCTACTAAGCAGTGGGCTCAGCATTTTTGAAGTTCGAGGCAACAGTAGGTGTCTGCAAAATTCATGATCACCAGACGCCATCTGGCCCCACAGACAGGCCCTGGGGGCTCAAGTGGCAACCTGTAGCTTGTCCCCGGCACCGGAGAGGGTTGTACGCACCCCAGCAATAGCAGTGGTCCGCAACTGTCAACCCGGGGTGGGAGTGCTGTCACTGTGTCACTTGAAAACGCTCCCTAGCTTATTGGAGCCCGCTCCTTGAGAGGTGCAGGCTGCGGAAAACCCCCTCATCTAGAGCGGCTTTCTGTTTGTCTTCACGTGGAAAGACAGTGGATCCAGGACAAGAGCTACAGGTTTTAGAGAAAAGACCTGGGCTCACATACTGCCTAGCCGTTTACTGGGTATGAGACCTTGTGTGCCACACTCGCTGGGATGCTGATCTCAGAGCCCTCCTGTGCAAGGTGAGACCACACCCATCTCTTCCAGCAGTGGCACGACACTTCAGTGTGCACGCGCATCACCTGGGCATCCTGTTAGCGTGCCGATTCTGGCTCAGCAGGTGGAAGGGTGGGACCTGGGGCTCTGCATCCCTAACAGACTGAGCAGCTAGGCCCGCAGAGCTTCACGCCCAGCCTGCCCGCTGAGCCGCCACCCGCGCGCCCGGGGCCGCCTCTCCCGCCAGCACCACGGACAGCGCCCCGGGGTCTCGGCGACGACCCCAGGCCCCGGCCTGCACACCCGGCTCACCGCGGACGGTGGGGTCCTCGCCGTAGTCGTCGTCCCCCACGACCGCCTCGGCCATGGCGCGCCTCATGGCCGGCCCGGGCTTGGTCACCGTGTCGCTGCGCAGGTCCACCACGTGCACCGGGACCCCCGCCCCGCCCCCAGACCCCCGCGTCCGGAGGGCCCCCTGCCGCTGGACCGCGGCCCGAGCCAGTCCACGAAGCATGGCGGGGGCAGCTCCCGACCCCACCCCGACCCTCCCGAGCGAGCGCTACCCGGAGCGGCGAGGGTCGGCACGGCTTCCCCGACCTCGACCTCGGCCGTTGACCAGGGCCTGCGGGAGCGCCCGCGGCATGCTGGAAGTTGTAGTTCGGACTCCGTCCCGGCGGGCACTAGCGCAGGCTCGGGCAGGACGGTGCCGAGGCACGCTGGGAGTTGTAGTTCGGGCTTCGCGGGGTGGACACGGCGCGAGATGGGCCTGGGGGAGAGGGAGTCACAGACGGGGAAACTGAGCCGTGCACCAGCTAATGCCTACAGTCACATGTGGCGGAGGCGGCCCGGCCGGCTGTCCCCGGAGTCCCCAGGGTCCCGTTCTGAACCACTACTTTCCGTCGCCCCTAAAAACTAGCATCCCGCCGTCTGCTTTTTTCGATATGGATTTTTTTGAGGACCTCCTGCGTGTCAGGCATGGCCTAAATGCCAGGCAGAGGGATACGAGGATGGCACAAGCGGTCTGAGCGTCCCACTTCATGGGGTATAATGGGAGGCAGAATTAGAGGGGTGCGCAGGGAGCCCCCTCCTCCATACCCCCTGCCCTGGAGGGGTGGGCTACCTCCAACTGAGGTACAGTGCAGGGTAATAGTGAAGGGGACCGACCGACTCAGTCCTCACTTACCAGCTGTGCGGCTTTGGACAAGCCTTTCGGCCTCCCCGTGCCTCAGTCTCCTCCACTGCAGAATGGGCTGCTTTGGGGAGTCCCTGACCTACTGTGTTCAGTGCTGACCCTGGTGCCTGGCTGTGGGTAAGTGCTATGTGTGAATGCTTACTTCTTACTGCTGCTGCTATTATCATTGTTACTGGCCACAGCCCAGGGCCCTGGGGCTTGGTGGTGCTGCTGTGGGGCGCACGGTGACTCAGCCCAGACTGGACCTTCTGCAGCATGACCCTTCCTCACACGGAAGGACCGGCCTCCCTCTGAGTGCCCAGCCCCACTCGGCTGCTCCCCTTCCTGGAGTGTGGCCACAGATGTGTGTCCCCCATGGGAGGAAGTCGGTCCCGAGGGGCCCAAGTTCACCGGAAGAGGCACCCACGGCTCTGGTCAGGGCACCCCTGATCAAAGAGGACACCGACGCCTTCATCAGAGGTCTGCCATGTGCCTGCTCCAAATTGGGTCTGGGGGTGAGGGAGAGTAAGGCCAGGCTGCCTTCGGAGCTCGGGTCCTCAGGGTGGGGACAGGATGCTGCCCAAGAGAGGAGCACTGGGAAGAGGGGGGATGTCAGCATCACGGGGCGGGGCAGGGGGGGTGCTGCAGCAGGCCTGGCTGAGGCAGCAGGGTGGGCTTCCCGGAGGAAGCAGTGACTGGGCTGACTTTTGAAGACGGAGCAGGTCGCTAACCGGACAAAGGGAGAACTCGAGGCAAAGGCTTGGGGTAGGTCTCAAAGGAAGGCCAGCCTGGCGGGAGAATCGAGCAGGGGTGGAGAGGCAGCTATATCCACGGTCGGGGCAACTTCCCCGGGGCTCTCCCCCTCTCCCCCAAGCCTAGCGCAGGCATCCTGAAGGGGCAGAAATCTCAAGTCCCCGTGGGATCAGTGGCCGCAAGGACCCCCGTCTAAAGGAAAGGCTCATCGTGCCCTCCCCCACCCCAGTGCCCCTCTGGCCTTGACCCACAATCTGCACTCAGTTCCGGGCCCTTGGAAAACAAGCCCCTTATCTCGGAGTCTGGCTCCAGCCCTTCTGCTGGGAAGTGGGGTGGGGAGCAGAGGCCTCTGTGGGCAGGAAGGGAGGGGTTGGGGCCTCAATGGTGGCTCTCAGGAGAGCAGGGAGTAAGGGGCAAAGAGCTGGGTCCCCAGACAGGCGGCCTCTTCCTGGGGGAAGCTGGGGCCTAACAGGGCTCATCACCCAGTCCAAGCCTCCCCTCCGCCCCGCTCCCGGGGCCAGTCCCGCCAGTCCCGCCACACCTTGGTGGTGGAGGGGGCCGGAGGGGTGGGGGCCTGGAGCAAAGAGGCCCTGGTTTCTGGGACCCTGTCATGGGGGGAGGCCCTCTGACCAAGGCTGGGTCTTAGGGGGCCTGTCTACGCTCATGTGTGTCTGTGTGTACCTGTGTGCACACACGTATACAGGTATCGGCGTGTCCGTGCGCACGCGTGTGAGCATGTGTTTGCGGGTGCACACGTGCGTGTACACGCACGTGTGAATGTGTTGGTGTAGGTGTGTGTACGTGCGTGTACAAATGTGCGGGGTGCCTGTGCACGTGTGTGTATACACGCGTGTCTGTGCGCGTGTGCCTGCGTGTGTCCCTGGCTGCGGCTGATATCGGAGTCATCCTGTTGGTAATCTGGGAACACTTCACAGCCCCCAGGCTGGAAGGAGAAAGCAGAAGGCCCGTGAGCACCCCCTCCCCTCCACCCCAGGTCACGGAGCAGACCCCTGAAGTCTTTCCCCTCAGAGGAGAGCCCAGCCCTCTAACCAGCTGCCATCCCTGGAGGTCAAAGGCCTAAGGTCGTGGGATAGTCTCCTGCACACACAGACCTGCCTCACCCCACACATCAGCTGCCTCCTCCCCCAAGGCCACAGCCCTAGGCTAGGCCACCTCCGGGTCCGCCCCGCCCCGCAGCCCTGGCTCTGGGTCCAGCCCCTCCCTCTCACCGCAGGGCAGCCAGATGGCAACACCTCTGTTCCCCGAATGCGCTGTGCACCGGCCTCGCTCTCACCCCCAGGTTTTGCACCTGTGTCCTTTCTACCCGGAAACCATCGGCACGTGTCCTTGGTTATCGCCTTCTGAGTCTTCGGGCCTCAGCTGAGAGGTCCCTTCTTCCAGGAAGCCCCTCTGGCCCCAGCGCCAGCAGGGCAGGGAGAAGGGAGATGGCCTGCCTTCCGGGGTGTCAGTATCGTCTCTTCCCATCGCCCGCAAGTTATGGGAAAGGGCCGAGATGCCCTCGGCCTGTGGAGTGTCCTGTGTGCCCAGGCTGGCCCTGGCCCACAGTAATCCCAGCTGAATGAGAGACAAAAGGGGACATACAGATTGCCCCCAACACCCCTTCCCTGGGGAAGCGTGGAGTCCAGGAGCCGTGTCAGGAGCTCTGACCATGGAGGGCCCTGGGTCCCCGTGCGAGAGGAGGCCAGGAATGGCTGAGGAACAGACATTAGTCCAGCCTTGGTCTGTCCGCGGAGGACTCTCCAGGGAGGCCCCCAAGGTAGCCCCTTCCCTGGCCTTCTGGAGACGTCTGCCTGCCACTCCCCTGTGCATTGGGAGGACACTGGGCAGGCTCGCGGGGGGGAGGGGCAAGACATGAGTTCAGAGTGGCTGCTTTCGTGGCACCCCGGGCTCGCTGGCACCCCTCCAGGTGCAGGCTCTGGGGTGTGGGCGCAGCGCGCACACACACACACACGCACTAGCCGAGTTCAGCGTGCGTATTCCTGTAACGCTGGGCCGCTGGCAGGAAGTGAGTGGCGGGAGGCCGCTGCTGGGAACCAGGGGCTGGCCCCACGGAGATAAAGGGAGGCAGCAGATTGGAACTGGAGATAGCGGCCTTGGGTCCCGGTAAACAGGTTGGGGGAAACGTCCTTCCCATCCCAGCCTCTTGGCCCTGAGCCCGCAGGATCCATAGGGCGCTGGCCTGCGTCCAGGCCCAGCAGCCTGGGAGTCAAGGGAGAGCTGTTTGCACCATAATCTTCCCAGACTGGGTGGGGGTGGGGGCAAAGGAGAGAGGGCTGGGCACCCCCCCCCCCCCCCCCCCCCCGCCCCCCCCCCCGGCGGGGGGGGGGGGGGGGGAAAGGGGGGAGGGCTGGGCCCCCCCCCCCACCCCCCGTCAAGGCCACACGTGCTGGCGTAGAGAGGGAAGGGGACAGGAGGACCCCTCCGAGCCGCTGCACCTCCCCCACTGCAGAGGGAGATGTCAGAGCACAGCAGAGGGGTCACCTTCAGAGCCCCCTCAGCACATGCTTGGGAGACCACGAGAGAATGGAGGCAGTGAGGGGGGCAGGGGCTGCACCCCCACTGCCCAGCGGGCAGGCTCTGCAGCAACAACCCACAGTGGGCTTGATATGCTGGCAGCCAGGAGGCCCCTCGCTGTCCAGGCAGAGGGGAAGCTCACACCTTCACTGGAACTCAATCAGGGGCCGGCTGGGTGGGGTCTGCACGGCCGATGCCCAGGACCTGGCACAGTGGGGGCTCACGTACGCGTGTACTTCTAAAAGAGTTACGATGGGGCACCTGGGTGACTCAGTCACTTAAGCGCCTGACTTCGGTTCAGGTCATGATCTCACGGTTCGTGAGTTCGAGCCCCGCGTCGGGCTCTGTGCTGACCGCTCAGAGCCCGGAGCCTGCTTCGGATTCTGTGTCTCCCTCTCTCTCTCTCTCTCTCTCTCTCAAAAATAAAATAAACATTAAAAATATGAATTAAAAAAAAAAAAGAAATAGAACATGACCAGGATTCCAGAAGGTTCCTTGTCACTCACAAACCCTCCCTCTGCCAGCAGTTCCGGCTGCTGTCTGACTTTTATGATCATCACCTGCCACTCTTCATGGTTTTGCCACCATGGATGGGTCCCTTAGTAACAGCGGACTGCTGCTAGTTTCTGAACTCGCCGTAATAAGTCGAGTCACAGTGCACGCTGGTAGCCTGGCTGCTTTTGGTCAACATTATGCCCGCAACGTTCATCCGTGTTGGAGCTGCGGTTCATTCTTTGCCATGGCTGTAGTTTTTCCACCGTGTGCCTGGACCACAGTTTGTCTCTCCGTTCTGCCTGTTTCGAGACCGCGTTACGGTCAGGTTTGGGTGCCGCACAGCGCTGCTGCGCGCGCGCATGCGCATTCGCATTCATGTTTCCTGGGGCGAGACCCCCCCACCCCCCGCCCCCCCAGCCCGCCAGACCTGCTGGGGCAGCCGATGCTTCTCTGAGGCTCCAGGGGGCGATGCCGGACCCCCTCCCAGAGTGGCTGAAATGCAGGATCACACTTCCTGACTTGTGCCATTCCGGCCCGGCGGGCAGTGGCGTGTTTTGATTCTTATCTACTCTTTCGCCTGCGCGATGGAGTTGAACGCCTCTTCTCCACGCGTTAGCCGGTTTGGATTCCTCCTCGGTGCAGAGCCTAAGTCTTTTCTCACCGGTTTGGGTTTGGCACTCACTCACATATGCCGTGTACCAACTCTTCTTGGTTGCACGTCGTGCCAAAAAATATTGCCCTTTTCTGCGGCCTGTCTCTGCACTTCTATGGAATACTTGATGGATTCCAAGTTCCTCCTTTTATGTCGTTGAATTCATGGCGCACCCCGCCCCCCCCCTTTATAATTAGCGTCTTGCTTAAGAGCTCCCTTTCCTCAAGGTCATGATGATAGCCTCCTAATTTTCTTCTAAAATTTGGAAGTTCTGCCTTTCCCGTTGGGCCTACACGTGTTGACTCTTTCCCTGCAACCACTCCCTATGCCCACTGAGGTGGAAAGTGCAAATCCAAGGAAGGACCCCAGACTCAGAGGTCATGTTCCCTCCACCAGATCCTCCCTTTGCTGTGCTCCCGGATGGCCGCCACGCCCTGGGCCAGGCCCGCGGGGCTGCTTGCCTCTGTCAGGGTGGCAATCAGGAGGGAGAAGTGGCGGTGGAACTGGGGAAGGTCCTGGTCAGAAGTGCCAGGGAGGCCTCGAGTCAAGTGCCACCATAGTTTGGTCCCTCGAACCTCAGAGTACCCGGTGCCTAATAGGCACTGCCCCATCCCGCCTCCGCCCAGCACAGCCCTCCAGCCCTGAGGCCCGGAGTGGGCAGACAGGAAGCCTTTAATGCCTTTCAGGGCCCCTCCCCAGCCTGTGCAAGGCTGGGGGCTCAGCCTTCCAAGATGGGAGGTGTTGGGTCAGGATCCGACCCCTCCCACAGAGGCACCCTCACCTTGGGCCGCAGCGGGCAGGCCCTTGAGGGGCTCCAGGTCCTAAGAGCGTCTCAGGGGGCCCGGAGGGGACAGAGTGAAGACCTGGAAGCTGGGTGGGTGGGGCGGCTGGAATCCTGGGAAATCCTCTGGGACGGTAGCCCCAGGGCTCCCTCTGCTCTGCTGGGAAGCAGCCAGCCTTCCAGGAATCAGCTGGGGGGGGGGGGGGGGGGGGGGCAGGGAGGCCTGTGGGGGAGCCAAGCAAGCCCAGGGCTGGGTCCCCACTTCAAGGACCTCCCTGGGGGGTGGTGGGGGCTGGGGGACGCACGGCAGTGGAGTAGGAGGCGTGGGGACGGCGCCCAAGGGACCTTCTGCAGAGCTCTGAGGATCCCTTGCGTTTCAGGCCCTGCCCGGGGACACTGGACACCGAACACTCCATCCCTGCCTTCCAGGGCCCCCAGCTCTGGCTGCAAGCAAAGCACACCTTGCACCTCCTGCCCTCCCCCCTCCCCCCTTCCTGGGGCCCCTGCGCTGCACTCAGGCTGGGCTCCCGTCAGCTAGAGGCAAGTGTTCGGGGTCTGGCCTTATTTATTGCTGCAGCTTCCTCCTCCTTCCAGTAATCTGTCCTCCGACTCCAGGCTGCTTCTGATCAGGCAGCAGACCTCTGATCCCTGAATCTCCGTTGCTTACCGGCATCGGCCTCTGGCTTCCTGTTACCCGGCCTGGGCTGAGGCTCGAGGTCAGCTTCGTGCAGGCTGGGCCCTCGTCTGCTCCCGGGGGCCTCTGCCCTGGCGGCCCGGGGCCCAGCAGGCAGGGAGGACAGAGGGCTCAGACTCCAGGCCTGGGCACAGCGGCCCGTGTGGAGGTGGGTCCAGTTCCACAGATGCTGACCCCCTGCCAGGTGCGGAGGACTCAAGAATGAGGGCCCCCCAGGCTCCGGGTCTTGCCTGGTGGGAAGCCACGGCTCCCACCATTGCCCCCCAGTTTGTTAGGGTGCCCTTCCCCGAGACCCTCCCCTGCCTCCCATCCCCTGCTTCTGCAGCCGGTGGGGGATAGACGCTGTGTGGGAAGGAAGAGCAAAGAAGGTTCTGGAGGGTGGCCATGGACAGAAGGGGTCCGGGCTTTGGGGTCCACTGCCCTAGAGACTCCCTTTGGCCCTTATCCCTAGGAGGCGAGGTTGGGGAAGGGCTTCTGTTGTAGAATTCCAGGCTTGCCCACGTCGTCCGCCCTGCCCAGGTGAGCCCCAAATAGCCCAGAGGAGCCGCAGGTCATAAGGGACACGGACGAGAACGGCTGCCCAGCATCTGCCAGGGTCTGGATCCAGGGACAGACGTCCGGCGCCCTGGGGGCAGGTCCCGCCTCGTTTATGGGCAACATTCCTGTGTGTTTGACACCTGCCGTGTGCTCCACAGCATCTTGGATTTGCAGCCAGTTATCAGTCACTGAAGAGTGCCCTCTTGTTCCCCAACTGCAGGAAGTTTCTCTGCTTAGGATCCCCAGTCTCTCTGTTATCGCGTTCCTGGTGGGCCTGTTTCTGTCCTCTGTGTCATATACGAGTCGAATTTCCTTCCCCGCTGGCAGCGCTGAGCACCCCAAGCTTGGCTCCCCAGCTGCTGACAGAATGGCTGGGATCAGGAAGAGCGTGGTCTTCGTAGTGGCAGAGTGGTTTTTGGGGGGAGGTGGTCTTTGGGAAGAAGAAAGGTTGGAACTTAAAGTTGGAGAATGGATCAAAGTAAGGGAGGCACCAGGGAGACCCCATCACAGCTGGGGATCCAAAGAGCCTCCCCCCACCCCCACCTTGGTCTCCAAAGTGAGCTGCACAGGATGATCCCCTGGGGTGGGGAGGAGAATTGTATGCTTAAGTGTTTAAATTTGATCCTTTTAAGATATCTACCTTCGGTGGATATTTTATTTTATTTTATTTTATTTTAACGTTTATTTATTTTGGAGACAGAGAGAGACAGAGCATGAACGGGGGAGGATCAGAGAGAGAGGGAGACACAGAATCCGAAACAGGCTCCAGGCTCTGAGCTGTCAGCACAGAGCCCGACGCGGGGCTCGAACTCACGGACCGCGAGATCATAACCTGAGGCGAAGTCAGCCGCTTAACCGACTGAGCCACCCAGGCGCCCCCGGTGGATATTTTATAATGCAAATAATACAGTCATACAGGCATGGACACTGGTAATCTATAAATAACTATACATATACAGCTATGAGCTCCAACATTTTGTATTAGAGGGGGCACGATCCAAACAGAACGAAGGCTTCAAAGTCACTGTCTCTTAGATCTTGGAATTTCTCATCCTGCACACCTGCCTAGTGAGTTCAAAGTCCAAGATGGGAGAATGAAAAAAGAGCCCGTACTCAGGGGCCTGGAGTGCCGGCGGCTTCAGTGAATAGTCCTGAGCTGCTTGACGGGAGTCACAGTGGGATCTGACGACCAGGAGATGTCGGGGCGCCTGGCTGGCTCAGTGGGTAGAACACGCGACTCTTGATCTCAGGGGTGTGAGTTCAAGCCCCACGTTGGGCATAGAGATTCCTTAAAAAAAAAAAAAAAATGCTAAGACCAAGAGTGTCATGGGCACAGATGGGGCTCAGGCCTCTCTCTGGTTCCCATTGGGTGCAAAGACAAGACTGAGCTCACCCTAGCCCCTGGGTGTGAGAGAGGGGCAGAGGTAGCTGGGTGTTTGATCAGGAACCCCAGAATCCCTTCCTGGGAATAGACGACAACACACAGACTGGCACCTGCATAGGCACAACCCCTGCCCACTTGTCTCTCCAGCCCCGGATCTCTGGGAGGAGCTTCCTTCCACAAACAAATATTTGCCATGCTCCTGCAGGGCCCGGGTCAAGGGCAGGACATAGCTTGCGCCCTCACGTGTCGCTGGTCAGGCGGGTGGTTGACCGTACGAGATGCCGGAGATCCTGAGTGTGAGGTGCGTTCCCAGAGTCCTGGGTGAGTAGAGGTCAGCGCTGTCTGCTGGGATTTGTTGCCACTAAAGAAGGAAGAGCAGGGGAGAGCTCCCAGGTCCTCAATCCATCCACCAGTCAGTAGCTGTGGGCACCTATTAGATTTGCCAACGTGTGCTGGGTGCTGGGGTAGGGGGCTTTGCCTCCTGAGAACAGAGGACCAAGGATGGATGGTCGGGAGCTCTGCACAGCTGGGACCATGACCTCCGTTTTACAGGTGAGGAAACTAAGGTCCAGGAGGTAGGGTAACTTGCTGGTGAGTAGCCGGGTCGGGGTTGGAACCCATGGCTGTATCACAGGTGCGTGTAGAGCCAGCAGGGGGCAGCGCTGGGAGAACCGGTGGGGGAGGGGGGGCATGGTCAACCCTTCCTTCTTCCCTTCTGTACCTGGAGGAATCCCACTTGGCTCCCAGACTCCGGTCGGCTGGTCTCCCCCTCCAGGATGTCTTCCATGACAGCCCCTCGGCCCTCTCCCACAATACACGCCCTTTTCTCTCTGTTTCCTCTGCACCTGGCTTGCCTTAGAGCAGAACCTTGTCATCGGTCACTTGCTGTGGAGGGCAAGACCTGTGTCTTTTATTCTCGGGACCCCCAGCACGGGGCTTGGAACATGGGGGACGCAGAGGAAATAAATACCTGAAATGATGTGGATGAGAAAACAGAGTAGGGGGGGAGAGGGGCTTCCTTTGGAAGAGGGGAGATGAACCCAGAGTGAACAACACGATTTACAGGAGTCAGGGGGAGAGGGGCAGGCCACCAGGGGACAGGCCCCGGCAAAGGCCTGCAGCAAGGTGTGTGCAATTGTCCTGCCTGAGCGGGCAGATGGCCTGGTGGGACAGGGGACCTTGAGAGCCAGCCGGAAGGACCAGAGCAGACACTGCTGTGAAGAGGGAACCCTACAGGTCCTGGAGCAGAGGCAGGGCAGGGCCAGCCCAGGGCAATCCATGGTGACCCTCTGGCCGAGGAGGCAGGGGAGAGGGGCGGCTCCACCCGGCCAGGCCTGGGGCCTGACTCCCTCTGGAAGTTCTTCTAGCCTCTTACCTGAGGCTCTCAAGCCGCACCTGGAACTGGAAAAGGTGTCTGCAGGCACCTGGGGTGGGGGTGGGGGGCGGGGAGAGGGGGGAGTGCTGTCTGTCCTCGGCCAGAGCTCAGGACAGACCCTCCGCTGGAACCCAGGAGCCCTCCGTCATTGGCCCATTCATTCATTTATCCAGTAAATGTTTATTGGGTACCAAGCGGGTCCCTAGACCCCACCTGGCCTTGGGGTTGGGGGACCCTGCCTGGAGGCTTGGCCTCTGGGGACGCATGAGGCCACCCCCACGGTGGCGCTAGTCTCCCCCTACCCCACCCCTGGGCCCCGCGGGGAGACAGCCCCCGCGTCGCGCTGGGGCTGGGGGCGGGGCTTGCCGGAGGAGGAGTCCCGGCTGACCCTCCCCAGAGGAGCGGGTGGGGTGGAGGTGGGCCTCAGCAGCCCCGCCCCGGGCCCCACACAGCAGCTGTTCCCGGAATGGGGGTTTTAAACTTTTTTTTTTGTTGTTGGCGAATATGCATGTGGTCTTAATTATTTATACGCAGCACTTATCTCCCCCAAATGTTTTATCGGGATTCGGCAGACCCGAGAGCGCGAGGTGGAAGCCCTGGGCGGCATGGGGGAGGGGAGGGGGGCTGCAGGGGGAGCAGCGGAAGAGGGGGGGGGGGTGGGGGCGGCGGAGCCGATCTGGGTGGCCCCGAAGTCGGCCCCGGCGGACGGCCGCGACTCGGGGGTGAGGGAGGATACCGACCCCATCCGCGGTCCATTTAACTCTTTCGGGTCACCGAGGGCCGTTGGGAAACCGTAGGTGCGTGGCGGGCCTGCGGGAGACGACACCTGGGGCGGGTTGACCCGGGCTCCGGCCTGCGCGGACCCGGCCGGCAGGGGGCGCTCACAGAGGCCAGTTCGCCGGGGTGCTTCCCCGGTGGTCGCAAACGACGGTGGGCAGCCACAGCCCTCGGCAAAACCCAGGATGCCTCAGGGAGGGGCCCAGCTCTTTTCTGGTGGGGGGTGGGAAGAGGAGAGAACCGGGCGTGATCTAGGAATCCCGCACCTATTAACACTCTGGGGCATTAGTGGTCTCATTCGGCGCTCACCACCCCCTGGAGACCTGAGTGGCCTTATCCTGCCCATTTTGCAGATGAGGAAACTGAGGTTCAGAGGAACCACACGTCTAAGGACCTCCAGCAGATCGGTGTCCACGTGGACTCAGGCGGGTGGTCCTCCCTTTAGCTGGGGGAGGGTAGTGGGTGGGGCACTCCCCCCCCCCCCCCCCCCTCATTTGGTCCCCTAGGGCCCCGCCAGCTGCAGATGCCCTCTTCGTGCCCTCTTCCTGGCCGTTTGGGCAGCGCCACTGGAGATTCCTGGAAGCGCCTCCCGGGCACACCCCTCCCCCTCGCACCCGCCCACCCAGTGACTGAAGGATTTGGGGGGGGGGGGGGGGGGGGGAGGGGGGGGGGACTTAGGGGCCCCCCCCCCCCCCCCCCCCCCCCCCGCAACCCCTGGTGAGGGGTGGCTAGGAGCCCGAGCCCGGAGGGCCTGGGAGCTCCCGACCCTCCCTCCAGCAGTGCCCATGGCCTGATGTCCTGCGGGGCACCGGGGTCTTGCCGACACCCAGGAGGCCCTCGGGGGCCGGGGGCTCGATCTTTTGCAGGACAGGGCGAAGCAGACGGCTGGACGGGAGGGCAGGCCTGGGGCTCCCGGAATCCCACTGGGACGGGAGCGGCAGGGGTCTTCAGGATTTAGGGGTGCACCTTCTGTGCCTCGGGACTTCCACCCCCAACCCGGGTCTCAGGCTTGCGGAGTCCCCGTGTCCTTCGCCCGGGGTGGGGGTGGGGGAGGGAGGATTTCCTTGAACTTTAAAGTCGGGACCAGTGGGAATGGGGGCTCGGTCCCCTGCAATCCTAGGCTCCCTCGGTGGGGCAGGGCCGGTGGGGCAGGGCCTGGGAGAGGAAGCCTCGAGATTCATGGCATTCCCTGAATTTCAGTCCCGGCCACGGAGTCGGCCTCTCCCAACGCAAAGCTTTAAGAGGGAGGTTCCCGCGAGCTCCCCGGCGGCCGCTTGGTAATTGGTTCATCGATTAACAGTTGGGTGTGGGGGGCGCTTCAACAAGGGTGGGGGGTGGGCGGCTGATGAGGGACCAGGCCCTGGGGAGAGGTTGGAGGGAGGCGGGGAAGTCGGTAATTCCAGGTTGGGGAGGGTCTTTGTGCCTCCCCAAGGAGGCGAGGACCCCCGCGAGGCAGCCCTGCCCCCCACCACCACCCTACCCCCGGGTGCCAAGCGCCAGACGGCCCCCTGGGCCCCTGGAAGAATTGGTTCCCAACAGCCAACCTGTTCCCATAGCCAGAAGTTGCCATGGTGACCCCCTCCCACCTTCAGCTACAGCTTTTCCAGTAAAACCACTGCAGAAATCCATACTTCCCGACAGGCACGCCCCCCGGCCCCCCACCCCCCACTCCGCGCGGTCTGGGAGCTCCCGGGAGTTAACCCTCAGCTTGCCGGGGATGCTGTTTGGGGGAGTCCAGGGACTGAGGGCCGAGCACGAGGGGCCTGGAGAAGGTAGACAGGGGGGATAGGCCCTCTGTCTTCTCCCTCAAGGCCGCCTCCAGCCACTGGAGCAAGTCCCGGCCGCTGGAAGGGAGAAGGGAACCGGGCTCTCAGCTGAAGGCCCCGCCTTGGAGCAGCATTGCTGGGGCCCCCGGGCAGCTTTAGCGCCACCAGAGTGCAAGCCGAGCGCCTCGGGGACTCCAGCCCTCCAAGGGTGACTGGGTATCAGATCTACCCAGCCTGGCCTGCAGTCTCTGGCGGCCTCAGCTCGCCCCTCCCTGGCCTCTGCCCCTCCTTCCCCCACAATGCTTTCCTAGAGGCAGAGAGGCTCCGCTCAGGTCCAGCAGGGTCACCTGCTGCCCCTCCGGCCAGGCCGCACGCCCACAGCCTGGCTTGGTGTCCACAAGTCCGCTCTGATGGGCTGTTGGTGTTGGACGAAAGTCACTGACAGCTTAGGGTCTCCGCTTCCTCCCCTGAGGAATGAGGCTAAAGATCCCAGCTCCTTGCCAGTTTGGGGGAGAAGAGGGGTTCCTTTCCCGCTGGGCCTCGGGGACAAGGCCTGCCTGCCTCTGTTGGGGGAGGGGGCCCCTGGGGACGGCCAGGCTGTGCAGCCCAGGGGTTGAGCTCGGTGGCTCTGCCTAGCCTCCACTTCCAGAGCCTTGAGCATGGAGGTGCTCTAATTGTTTTCTATGCAGCCCTAGATGAATAATTGAGAGGTCTTTGAAGAGAATTAATTAGCCCGTTTATTGACTGTAAATGCTTTGCTGCAGATGATAAAGGGAAGGCTCACCGCCTGTGCGGGCTGCCTGCCGACTAGGGCCCGCAACTAGACATTTAATTTGCACCCAGGGTTCCCTCAGCATGACCAGGGCTCAGCCTTTGCCTGGGAGCTGGCCCCTTCCCCCCCCCCCCCCCCCCCCCCCCCCCCCCGTTGCCGGGGGAGCCCCCCCCCCCCCCCCCCCCCCGCCACCCCGAGAAAGGAGCTGGTGGCTGAACCCCGGCTTCCGGGCACCCCTGGCATCCTGCTGCAAGGTTCTGTCCCCCAGCCCTAGCTCTGCTCCGTTTGTCTCCCAAGAGGCAAGGGAGGGCTGCCCTCCCTGCAAGGAGCACGGGTGGGGTCTGTCCACTGTTGGGAGTGCTTTCCCTAGCACGTTGGACTCCTGTCCTGGGGCCAGGCTCTGGGCAGGGCCCAGGACCCCCAAGGGGAGAGGCACCCCACCACGGGGGACCTGTCCTGGGGCTGGTTCTGGACTCTGTGGATCTCTCTCCATGCAGCGATCCTATGGTGCCCGGGCCCCAGGCCGGGGTCAGGTCAGACGGTGGGACCCAGGCAGGGAGAGGTCCACTAGCCTGGACAGGGTTGGCTTGCTAGGTGGGTGCTAGTGATTCATAAGGACAGCAAACATTTCTATACCTTTCATTCCGGGCCAGGCCCTGGCACATATATGGATTCACTTGGTCCTCCTGACAAGCCTGTGTAGACCGTGTGAGGGTGGGGGGGTGTACTTGTTCTCTGGTGGGTCCACAGGGCCTCAGTGCAGAACCTGATATAGCCAAGGGCTTATGGAAGGAAGGAAGGAAGGAAGGAAGGAAGGGAGGAAGGAAAGGAGGGAGGAGGGAGGGAAGGGGGGAGGCCTGCCCAAGGGTCAGCCCCTGCCTGCGTGGCCGCTGGGCACCAGCGGACGCAAAGAGACACCAGGAGAGCTGCCTTAGGAACCCCAGCCCCGCAGCTGTGGGCATGGCCTGGGGATCAGAGACGTCCTGCTGTGTGAGTGGGAGCCATGGCTCTTGGTTCAGCTGAGCCATGAAGGAGCCTGGGCTGAACCACAGCAATGGCGGGCGGGGAGACTGTGGCAGCTGCCATAGCTGGAGAGGAAGGGGGGGGGCGATGGAGCGGAGTGACTCATGGACCTGGGGACAGGGGGCAGAGGAGTGGACAGGACCCCAGACCTGGGTGAGGTTGTTCGGGAAGCACAGCGAGCTGGCTCTCACCCAGGCAGCTCCCCGGGGGAACTTGGATGGCCCCCTTCCAGATGTCTCATTGTCCTTCTGTGCCGGGACAGGCTGCCCTGTGGGGACCACGTCAACGGACTCCCTCTTCCTGTGCCTTCGGTTGGGTTTCACAAGCAGGAGGCGCCGGCGGAGGTTGTGGGGGCGGGCGATACAGAGCCCAGTGCCGCTGGCTCTGTGAGCGTCCCTGTGCTCACACCCGCGAGGGCTCCTACTGGGCAGCCCTCCCCGTCCCTTCAGCTTTCTTTCGAGGGCCGCTGTCCGCATCGCTGTTTGTTTTTCTTGAACATTTACTACGTGCCGTGGACTCTGGTACATCCGGGCAGTCCCAGAAGACGGAACATTTTTTTTTTTTTAATTTTTTTTTTTTCAACGTTTATTTATTTTTGGGACAGAGAGAGACAGAGCATGAACGGGGGAGGGGAGAGAGAGAGGGAGACACAGAATCGGAAACAGGTTCCAGGCTCTGAGCCATCAGCCCAGAGCCTGACGCGGGGCTCGAACTCACGGACCGCGAGATCGTGACCTGGCTGAAGTCGGACGCTTAACCGACTGCGCCACCCAGGCGCCCCAGAAGACGGAACATTTGCACAGCTGACTTACTTAGGCAACTATCCCAAGTCACCAAGTTGGTGAATGTTGGTGCTGAGGCGTGAACCCACATCTACCAGACTCCGCTTTGCGGTGTTGTCTGTAGTGCTGTCTCCTGCCTCCTGCTCCTCCTGGCCTCTGGGGGCTGCCCCTCCCTGCCCTCCACCTGGCGGTTCCGGTGGAAGCCTGGGGCCACCTCATCAAGGGCTTTGGCAGCTGGGGAAGAGAAGCTGGCCTTCCTCGAGGTGCTGAAGCTAGGCGCATAGGGCCCGGGGACAGGCGGCACGTGGCCCAGGAGGAGAGGAGGAACCCTGTCCGGAATGCTCTGGGTCTAAGGGATCTTGGAAGCTTGGAGGCAAGATGCCAAGGGGAAGAGTGGTTTAGGATCGTTCTCCATCCGACAGCGTGTGGGTCAGATAGAAGGCAGTGCTAGACCAGCGGGCTACCCATCGTGTCCCCAGTGTGTGCTTCTTCCGGACCATCTCAGCAGTACGAGGGAGCTCATTGGTTGTACTAGCACGTTTCAGCCTCTACTCAGTGCACATCCCTGGTCAAAGCAAGTCACATGGTGCCATGACCCCAGTGTCTGTGTCTCCCCAAAACCCGATCTTGATGGCACCTCAATCTTGGACTTCCAGCCTCCAAAACCGAGAAACACCATCCTGCTGTTTATAAGCCACCCAGTCTCTGGTGGGTGTTCTGTGACAGCCGCCTGGACAGACAGCCCAAAATCAAGGCTATGGATGCATAAATCTGTTAGAAGGGAGTGAGGGGGCTGGATGGAGAACTCAATCCCTCTTTTAAATTTGTATTTATTGTTTAATTTTTAAAGTGTATTTATTTGGGGCACCTGGATGGCTCAGTCGGTTGAGTGTCTGACTTTGGCCCAGGTCATGACCCTGCGCTTTGTGGGTTCGAGCCCCGCGTCGGGCTCTGTGCCGACAGCTCGGAGCCTGGAGCCTGCTTGGGATTCTGTGTCTCCCTCTCTCTCTCTGCCCCTTCCCCATTCTGTCTCTCTATCTCCAAAAATAAGTAAACATTTTAAAAAATTATAAAAATAAATAAAGTGTGTTTATAAATAAAGTGTGTTTATTTATTTTGAGAGAGAGAAAGGCTCAGAGAGAGACGGAGAGAGAATCCCAAGCAGGCTCCATGCTGTCAGTGCAGACGGACGTGGGGCTCGATCCCATGAACCCTGAGACCTGAGTCGAAATCAAGAGTCAGAAACTTAACTGACTGAGCCACCCAGGCACCCCTAATTTTTAAAATAATCGTCATCATGGGGGGGGGGGCGCCTGGGGGGCTCACTGGGTGACGCGTCCGACTTCGGCTCAGGTCACGGTCTCACGGTCCGTGAGTTCGAGCCCCGCGTCGGGCTCTGGGCTGACGGCTCAGAGCCTGGAGCCCGCTTCCCATTCTGTGTCTCCCTCTCTCTCTGCCCCTCCCCTGCTCGCGCTCTCCCTCTCTCTCCTCTCTCAGAAATAAACATTAAAAAAATTACAAAAATCATAGTCATCAAGATGAGTGTGATGTGGTTTGTTGTCTCACAGTGGCTTTGATGTGCCTTTCAATCTCCTTTTGACCTAAGCCGGTTTGAGATGGGCTTCTGTTTCTTGTCACCAGTCCTGGTCAGGGCGGGTTCAGGGGCTGAAATGAGGGATCAGCCAGCAGTGCTGTGGCTTGTGGAGAAGTTCACTTCTCTTCTCTCAGGTGACGGCCCAGTCGGGTGCTCCCAGTGGCGGAAAGCGCTCCTCCCTTCGGGGACCCAGGCGGGTGGCGGCGGCCCTGTCAGCTCAAGGTGGAGCTTGTGAGGTGGCTCTGCTGGGAATTGTGTCCCAGAGCCACACCTGCTGCTGGAAGGGCTGCGCCCAGAGGACAGAGCGGACTCCGGAACAGTGCCAGCTGCTGAACGCTCCGCACCCAGCCCCGCTCCGTCCTGCTGGACGAACCAGCCGGACCCCAGGCCGAGACCCTGCTGCTGAGTGTGTGACGGGTGGGCGCACGGTGGAAGGAGCCTGCGGGCACGTGCGTGGAGGGAATCCCAAAAGGCCACCATGGGAACCCCCGAGGGAATGGTGGCCTCCAAAAGATAGGACCGCCTCTTTAAAAAAAAAGTTTTGTTTTTTTAAAAAAAAAAAAATTTTTTTTGATGTTTTTATTTATTTTTGAGACAGAGAGAGACAGAGCATGAGCAGGGGAGGGGCAGGGAGAGAGGGAGACACAGACTCTGAAACAGGCTCCAGGCTCTGAGCTGTCAGCACAGAGCCCGACGCGGGGCTCGAACCCACGGACTGTGAGATCATGACCTGAGCTGAAGTCGGACGCCCAACGGACTGAGCCACCCGGGTGCCCCTAAAAAAAAAGTTTTTTAATGTTTATTTTTGAGACAGAGCACGAGCAGGGGAGGGGCAGAGAGAGAGGGAGACACAGAATGGGAAGCAGGCTCCAGGCTCTGAGCCGTCAGCAGAGCCCGACGTGGGGCTCGAACTCACGAACCGCGACATCATGACCTGAGCTGAAGTCGGACGCTTAACCCACTGAGCCCCCCCCCAGGCGCCCCATGACCGTCTCTTAAACCCCAGAACCTGTGACTGAGGCCTTGTTTGGAAACAGAGTCTTTACAGGTGTAATTAAGCTAAGGATCTCATGGGAGTCATCCGGGACTCTCCAGTGGTGTCCCCTGTAAGAGAATAGAGGGGGAGATTTGAGGCACAGACCCAGAGGAGGAGCCACGTGAGGGTGGAGACTTTCAGGGACAAGGCCACAAGCGCAGGGACAGACTGGTGCTCCAGGAGCTGGAAGGAGCTGGAAGGGGCAAGGAGGGAGCCCGGCCCCGCCCACACCTTCACTTCGGATCCCTGGCCTCCAGAACCGGGACAGAATAAATTTCTCTTGTTGTAAGCCCCCCAGCTCGCGGCAGTCTGTTATAGCGACCTCAGCACACCCTTCCGCGGGGATGCCCGGACTCGCTCCAACAGCTGGACAGCTGAGCCCAGAACTGGCCGCCGGGTCCCCGGGTCCCTGCCGGGGTCGGCCTGCCCTCTCCACTAGCCCGACTTCGGGAGCTGGTGTGGGGAGGGGACCCCAAGACCTGGCTGGGGGAGGAGGGGCCTGAGACCCGCTTCTGTCCCAGGAGGAGGTGTTTGGAGGCTGATGGCAACTTGGAAAGGAGAGCTCGTTGCCAAGAGGGGGGCTGTGGCATCTAACGTACGCGCTTCCTTCCCCCCGGGGAAGGAGGGTTGAGAAGGAAGCCTCCGTACCCCTGCTCTCTGCTGAGCTGATTTCCGTTAAAACTCTGCTTCTCAGCCTGGCCCAAGCGCCCGGGGCACGGTATTGAACCTTTCTTGAGGTGCTCAGAGACTTCAGATCTGTGGTCAGATGGAAACAGATTTCCTGCCTGCTCAGTGCCCCGTGCCCCAGCCCCCCTCCCCCAACAGGGGTCTGTGTTTCTCCCCCCCCGTGGCCCTTAGCACCGGGGCACGGAGGAGGCCCCCAGAAGAGGGCAGAGCCAGTGGGGCGTGGATGCCCACCCCACCCACCCCTGTAGCACAGAGGCCATCTGTAGCAGGAGCTGGGAATGGGGCCCCGGTGGTGGGCAGGGCACAGCGGGCCTGTGGGAGGTGGAGGGGCCACTGGGGAAGGGACTTACCAGCAGGCAGCTGCTGCTGAGACCCCAGGAGGCCCTCCTCTCTTCCCGTAATGACAGAGGTAATGACGGAATGGGGTGGGGTGCCAGCTTCTGCCTCCAGGGCCCAGCCCCTCCCCTCAGCTGTCTCCCACCTGCTCTCCACCCCCACTCCTCTCTGCTGGCCCTCTGCCAACTGAAGAGCTGGGCCAGCACACCTGTCCAGGTACAGCAGGGCCACTCGTAGGCGGGGGCTCCTGCCCCGGTTGGTTCACCCTGCTGAGGATTTGGGGGACACCCAATGCCCCCCTTCCCTAGCCCGGCCTCCACCCAGACACCTTCCCAGCCAGGCTTGGAGTGAACAGGTGCCTGCCCGCAGCCCCACACCTGCCGGGTGACTCTGGGGAAAAGTGTTCCCCACCCGCCTTGGGTGGGGCGGGGGGGCCCCCAAGGAGGCCTCCCTCCAAGGGCCTGCCAGGCGTGAGGGGAGACAGAATTTCCCCGGAGAAGGTGGTGGACAGGATCTCCTCCAAAGCTTTCGCTTTCTGGGACACTGCTCACCTTCACTCTATAGCTGGCACGGCGGGGGGGGGGGGGGGGGGGCGCGCGCAGGGCTGAGGTTGCCGGCTGAGGCTGAACGGACACTTCCTCCCTGCCTCCCTTCCCCTCCCTCAGCTTTCCTGGGATCTGGGGCTCTTTGCCCTTGCCCAGTCACTCAGGTGCAGGGAGGGGGGTGTGGAGGACTTTGGGCAGGTTCCCAGGGCCTACGGGGCGGCCCCCTCTTTTCCCAGAAAGAGGAAGGAAGGCCCGGTATCTGGGGCCTCCATCACCACCCTCTCTGTGGCCAGAAGCTCCACCCTGCGACCTGGCCTCCTGGAGACCGGCCTTGGGGGGGGCGGGGGGGGGGGTGGAGATGGTCCCCCAGGAGCACCCCCCCACCCCAGGGCGGACGTCTGCCCTCTGTGCTTCAGGGCCAGCCGTGCGGGGTCTCAAGGGCCAGTCCCCTCTGTGCCCACTCTCCCAGGCCCAGTGTGGCCAGGGACAGGGGCCAGGCTCTCCCGCTTCTCCAGGGGCCCCAGAGTGGCCCCTTTGCCCTCTGGCTGGCCTTGCAAGCCTTGCCCAGCCCCAGGAGCTGCTGTGAGCACCCTCATCTTGGCTGTGGACCCACCCTGCCCCTGCCCAGGTGCGGGGGGTGGGGGGTGATGTAAGAAAGGCCTTCTCTGATTCCCCTGGGCGCCAAGCTCCAGGAGCCAGAAGGGAGGGCAGGGCTGCAAACTGTGGTCTCTGAACTCCCGCTGGGAAAGGCGGTTACACAGAGCATCGCGCAGACACATGTAGATGAGCGCCCCCCCTGCAGGCGGTCACCCCCTCTCCAGGTGAGAAGCCCTGTCCCTGTTGGAGAACCTGTTGTCCTTCAGCAGCGGGAGGGACCCCGGGGGCACCCACTGCACGCAAGGTCTCCGGCCCACCGGCTCTGCGAGGGGGATGCTGCTTTCAGAGGACTTAATCCCGATGGGAAGACAGGAACAGGCAAAGGGGGGCACGGGTCAACGATGACGGCCCCGCGCTGCAGAATAAAGGGTGACGTCCAGGCGCCACGTCCAGAGGTCGCTACTGTAAAGCAAATTGGTTCCTTCCCTCCTTCATTCACTGTTTGTTTGTTTGTTTGTTTGTTTTGCAGCAACTCTTTGCTCCGTGCCCATCAAGAGTGGGCGCTGTTCTGGGCGCCCCCCTCCCCGCAGTCCAGCAGGGAAAGACCCACACGACAGGACAGGGGGTGTCAGGTTGACGGTGTGTTTGAAGGAATGAGGCGAGCCGGGTTAGGGGGACGAGGCGAGGGGCGGGTGGATCACAGAATTCAAAAGATGGTCCTCGTGAAGGCAGTGGAGCCAGGCAGCGAGGCGGGAGCCGCGAAGAAAACCTGGGGGACAACGGTCCTGGGTGATGCTCTGGGAACTGCGAGGGGGCCTGAGGCTCCGGCGAGGTGAGAGGCAGGCGGGGAGGGCCTGGTGGGCACCCCGCGGTCGGCTGGGCTCACAGGTCACCCCGGAGCCCATGAGGCGGAGCTGGGGACCACGTGGCCGGGAGATGCAGGGACCCCCCCCCCCGGCCCCCAGAAGCCTGCCGTGAAGCGGCCGCTTCTGCGTGTATTTGGGGAACACAATTACATTTTCACCTTATTTGCATTAAGAAAAAACAAAAAGCAGAAACGAAGACCCGCGTGTCCTGTGGGCACCACCTGACATGGGAAGTGGAAAGGGTGGGAGGTCCCAGGGGACACCGGGTCTCCAGGGCGCCTGTGGAGACCCACAGCCGCCGCCCAAACTCTGCCAAAACCCCAGGTCGGGCAGTAGCAGGGAAGAGGGCTGTTTAAACTGTTGCCTGGGGGCTCATCCCGAGAGCCCCCTTGGGGTGGAGGCTACTCCAGGGGTCCCTGGGGCTCCCCTCGGCCAACTTCCTCCTGTTGGAAGGCAGAGGAACAGAGCTGCCTCGGAAGGTGGATGTCTTCACAGCCAAAAAAAAGTCCCTTTGCTACAGGCTCGGGAAGCAAGGCCGATCCGAGAGAACGGTGCAACTTTTTTTTTGTTTCTAAGATTTTATTTTTAAGTCACCTCTACACCCAAGGTGGGGCTCTGATTCACAACCCCGAGATCAGGAGTCGCGTGCTCCGCTGACCCAGCCAGCCAGGCACCCCCCACCCGCCCCCACGATGGTACAGCTTTGGAGCCGAAGCAAGCCCTAGCTCTCAGAGTCCGGGGGCTGATTTTCCCCAGGGGTGCGGGTGGGGGGCTCAGAGGCTGGTTCTAAGCCGGGCTTTCTGCAAAGCTTTTAAGGACTGGAGGTGTAGCCTCCTGAGCTAGTCAACTCTGCAGAGCTAAGAGAAGCACCCTTGCAAGCACTCTGTGACCTTGCCCGCTCTGTGACCTTGCCCCGCAGAGGAAGGGGAAGGACCGGGTTCTGCCCATGGCCCCGATTCCTATTCAGCTGTGTGACTATGTCCCAGCTACTTCAGCTCCCCCGTTCGTAAAACAGCAATTAGCATACCCCCCACTTCCCTCCAGAGTCCCCAGGCCTCACCGAAATGCGCACGTAAATCCCCTATCGCCCCCAAAAAACCAAAAACCAAAAAAACACCAAACAAAACAAAGAAGTCACGCCTATTCTCTTCTCCTTCACCTTTGTACCTGAACAGTCAACACCAAGGCTATGTGAACACTCTCTAAGCACCCCTCACCTCTCCTCACTCCAAGCAGGGGGCGGGGGGGGCGTGGGTTAGTATAGTATATAGCATAGTATAGTATGAGTTTATCCATGCTATCCGTTTAGTATAAGTATATCCATGCTACAGGTGGGGTATACTTATCCTGAAAATTATTCCTTATTCATCAGACATTCAAAATAACGGAGACTCTCGTATCGTATCTGACACCCCTAGTCCCATCCATCCCAGAGACTTCTTGCAATTCAAGCTGTATGTTTTTATCATTCCATCTTTCCCGGAGCTGAGACGGTTTCTTCTTTTTGCATTTTATAGGTTTACGGTGGCAAGAAAAAATTCTGGTCAGCCCGCTGATTGAAAATGTAACTACAAAGGGAATCATCTGTTTTATTGGTGTGTTACCAGAAGGGGTAGACTGGATTCCCAATAACCCCACACAGCTTGTGAATATTACCTGAGTGTCATGCTTGAGGATTGCCTCACTCACGAGTATGAGACCCCTTTGCAGCCAACGTGGAATTGTTGTCTGTGTTTGGGGCCCCACAGTGACATTTATTCCCAATAATCTTGCTGCAGCGGGTTCTTGGTATTTTACAGTCATGATGGCAGTAAAATTTATATCCTACAGAATTATGGCAATATTCAGCTACTAATGGGCTGATTATTTTTGTTTGTTTGTGTTTGAGAGCCATGAAAATAAAATTTACTCCCAACAATTCAGCTGCAAGTTTATGTCCCTAAAGCTGACCGTAAATAATAAGCATAATAACAGAATGCCTGTAAAACACATCAAACACTCTTCTCGGAAAAAGTGGGCTCTCTGTGCCGCTCCCCTGCTGGGGTGGGGTGGGGGGTTGGTGAGGAGCCCAGCCCAGAAGTCAAGGTCACTGGGACTCAGCTGCCTGGGGAGCTAGTTGGTTCCCAGGTCAGAGCCTACTAGTCTGGGAAATGGGAAGAGAAAATGGCTGAGAAGGGTTGGCCATGAGTGCGTGCAGTGACCTCTCTCCGGATGGTCCTTGTGTTGTTTTCCTGGGGCCGCGGGGACAAACCACCAACAGAAGTTGATTCTCTCACGGTTTTGGAGGCCAGAAGTCAGAAACCATGGTGTGGGCAGGACCGTGCTCCCTCCGAAGTCTCTAGGGGAGAATCCTTCCTGCCTCTTCCAGCATCTGGTGGCCCACGCACTCCTTGGCTGGGAGCTCCGCTGCTCCAAGCCCTGACTCTGTGGTCTCAGGTCTCTCTCTGTGTCTCCGTGGCAGTCATCTCCCCTGTCCCTCATAAGGACACCGGTCATCGGATTTAGGGCGCATCCTAATCCAGGATAATCTCCTTAACTGAATTGCATCCCCCGCAGACCCTTTTCTCAAACGAGATCACTTTCGTAGGTTGTGGGTGGGCCTATTTGGGGGGAGGGTCAATTCAACCCACTATAGTAGCATCCCCGTCATTTGTCATTCGTCATTCTTACTACGGTCTGTTGCTGTTGCCAGTTGGGAGTTAAGACGGGAAACCCCGAGAGGAACCAGCCCTGAGGACGGAATCAGGTAGGAGGTGCCCCTGGGGCATCATGAGGTCCATGCACACAACGGAGTATCGCTGGGTCTTAAGGAGAATGGAAATCCTGACACGTGTGGATGAATCCCGAGGACCAGGCGCTCAGCGAGAGAAGCCAGTCGAAAGGGCAAATACCAAATACCGCAGGGTTCCACTCACTGAGGTGTCCGGAGGGGTCCCGTTCGGAGAGACAGGGCGCCAGGGGCTGGGGGAAGGGCGAGGGGGCGTGGGTGTCTAATGGCGACAGAGACTGAGTTCGGGAAGATGCCGAAGTTCTGGGAACGGGTGACGGTCACGGTTGCACAACAGCATGAATGTGCTTAATGCTACCGAATCGAAACACTCAAAGATGGTTCAAATGGCAAGCGGTACAGTATGTGTGTTCTACCACAATTAAAAAAAAAAAAAAGAAGAAGAAGAAGAAGGAGAAGAGAAGAGAAAGCCACAAGGAACCCGTGGACTTTCTCGGTCCCATTTGGCTGTGGGGAAACCTGGCCTCAGAGAGGCAAAGCGAACCACACGGGACACGTGGCAGTTAAGTGGGTTCCCAGCCCTGGGGGAGGCCTCACTTCCGCGCTTTCCCAGCAGGCTGGGAACAGACTACCTCGTCTCCCAGGGGGGACCAGGAGCCTGGACAGCGCGGGACTCACGGAGGTCGGATAGTTCCCTCCCAACTCCGCTAGCCTCGGGTGCCCCCCGAGGCCCCTGCCCCGCAGTCTGCTGTATCTCGGAGTGCACCAGCACCTCCCGACCCGGAATCCGGGGTGCCTGGCTCACTCCAGACCCCCCCCCCCGACCCAGCTCAGAGTCTCCGGCCTACAACCTGCCCTGGCAATTAGATGATGCCACAGGGAGCCCGGGGAGGGGCCGGACGTGATCTCAGAATTAACTGGACTGCTTGTTTTTTTTTTCTTTTTTCTTGAAAAAAACATTTGTTTTAATGTTTACTTATTTTGGGGAGACAGAGAGCCAGCAGGGGAGGGACAGTGAGAGAGGGAGACACAGAATCCGAAGCGGGCTCTGAGCTGGCCGCCCAGAGCCCGACGCGGGGCTCGAACCTACAAAGCCCAGGATCGTGACCTGGGCTGGAGTCAGGTGCTTAGCCGGCTGAGCCACCCAGGCGCCCCTGGACTGCGTGTGATCATCCGGGTTCTCTGGCTTCTTTCCCGCTGAGTCCAGAGCCGCAGGCTGGGGAACCGTTCCTTGGAATCGGTCATCGCGGAGGGCCACGGGCACTCTCGTGAGACAACAGGGGCAAAGCCGTCGTCCGCTCATTGCACGCCCACTCCACATGGTGGTAGCTCACCCCTCCAACGTGCTCTCTGTCTACGCTGCCCCCACGCCCCTACCTTTCAGCAAAGCCCCACCGCCCAGGGTTCCAAACCCTGCTCACAGCTTCCTGCTTCTGGGCCTTTCCTGCACCTTCCTGCCTTTCTCCTCTCCTGCCTGGACATCGAGAGCTGCGGGACCCCTTGCCCGCCGTGCCCACCGCCCCCTCTGCTAGCTCTGTGAGTGGTCCGAGCCCTGGGGCGGCACTCAGCACCTGAGGGGGGGGCTAGTTTTACTCCTCCCAGCCTGGGACCCCGCTGCCTTGAGATCCCCAACCTTGTCATCCTGCCCTGAGATTCGAGCCTCTGGCTTGGGCTGCCGCAGGCAAGAGCTCGGTCCCCGCTGCTCACATGTGAATGAACAGAAGGCAGGTGTCCGGGCCTGGCTGGGAGTGGGGGGCCCCTCAGGATTCTGCTGTCGCTCAGCCCAGGAGCAAGGTCCCCACTGCTTCCTGCGGGGTCAGAAACAGGCCCCTGGCAGCAGCCATTGTTTCTGGGGCCACTAGAGGGAGACCTTCGCAGCCCGGCTTCCCACTTGGCCAAAGCCGCCCCACCGCACGGTGAGAGTGAGCAGAGAAAATTGTGTGTGTGTGTGTGTGTGTGTGTGTGTGTGACCTGGGCCGCAGCGGCCGTGGGCCGTGGAGTCCTGCGCGCGCTGCGTGGTGGCCTGGCTTCCTGCGGGTGGACAAGGTCTGCTTCCTGGGTGGTGGGCAAGACTTAGAACCGGAGGGGCGGGGGCGGGGTGGGGAGGTGGGTGGCACTGGGGCAGGGAGGGCAGCAAGTAAGAGCCAAGATGACGTTGATGGAGGACACGTATCTGGGGCTTTTCCGTGTCCCGTGCCGTTCTCGGCATTCTGTGTATATTGTGAGAAATAATCCTGTAGAGGGTGAAGGCCTATTAACACAATATCCATGTTGCGGAGGAAGAAACCGAAGGCCGGAGAGTAACTGGCCGAAGCTTTAAGTAGGGCCAGAGCTGGGATTTGAACCCATGGAGGGGGAGCCAGGATTTGGGCCCCATAGCAGTGAGAGGGGAGCCACGTCAGGGCACAGCCAGGGTGGTCTGAGATAGCCCTTGGGCCTGGCTTTGGATTCCAATGTCTGCCAGCCGAGTGTCCTTGGGCAGGACGCCCCACTTCTCCGAACCCCACTTCTTTAAGCTGGGGCTATTGGCATCTATCTCATGGGGTTATTTAGAGGTTTAACTGAGACCCAGGATGTAAAGGGAGGTAGACTCCGGGGCTCTCGCTATAGCCCTTGGCGTGTGGCCACAGGGCCTTTGCATGTACCATGTGTGCACCTAAGATGCCCATTATAACATCCTTGCTCCCCTCACCGCGGACTTTTCTTCGCTTCCTCCCTCTGCCGCAGGGCTGGCTTCAGAGGATATGACCCACGTAGGTGCCCCACGCTCAGAACCACCCCGCGCTGGGCTTAATGCTCGGCAGTCCTCATCTGAGAAGTCTCAGTACTTTCTGAAGCAGGGACCCAGCATTTTCATTCGGCACCGAGCCCTGCCCTAGTTACAGCCCAGTCAGCTCTCCTGGTCCTCTGCTGTATCCCTGCATCCGCCCTGGGTAGGGGGGAGCCTCCAAGGCCAACATGTGGGACCCTCCGCCTGAGTGTGCACGAGCTGGGAAGAGAAGCTCTCACGCTTCGGGGCGAAGCCCCTGTCCCGGCCCCGTGCACTCACCCACCTTCAGGCCCACGTCTCAGAGCACCCACGGCCTCGGGCCTCAGGCAGCCCGAGCGAGCGGAGGCACAAACAGGGCCTTTCCGCTGGCATCTCTCACCCCTCGCCGCTGGCTCCTGGGCTGGGGACCTGCCCCCTGGCCCGGCCTGACGGTCCGGGGTGAACGGCCTTTGGGGCAGGCGGTGTTCTGGGAACAAGTAGTCCCCTGGCCAGCCTAGCCGGAGGCCTCTCCAAGGTCCGCCTGGGCCCGAGGGCTTTCCCCAGGTGCCGTGGGCCCTCCGGGTACAGACCATCCAAAGGTGACCTGAGGTGACTCGGGGACTGGTCTTTCCCACCTGGTCTCCCCCTCACCAAAGCCTGGTCTGGTTTGTCCCTCACACTGGCTTGCTGTCCCTGATTTGGGAATTCACCTCCTGGTCTGCCAAATTTGGCAAGGTGAAGCTTAGAGGAGGCCCATTTCCCCGTGAGATCTGCACCCAGGTGACATGTGGCCCAGCAACCGCTCCGGGGCCCCTGCGCCGAGAGCCTGCTTGAGGGCGCCTCCCGTTGGCTGCTCCTCTGGAAGGATGAGACTTTCCGGAACCCTGGCTAGTCAGTTACCTGAGCTGATCAACGCCCCTCCCCTCTGCACCTCCGCACCCCTGCAGAAGTTGTCTGCATTCCTGAGAGGAGCACCCAGCCACAGGGGCCCAGTACTGGGTGAGGAAGCCCACTCGATTTCTGGAACATTCTGCCACAGGAGAGTACTGATATTGAGCCCACATCCGCCATGTTACTTTTCTGACCTTTCTGCCCTCGGTCTTGGGTCTGTTATTCCCACACCCAGAGTGCACGAAGTGCCGACCCTCGGAATCCTCTGCTGTCCCTGCCCAGGGACACCAGCTCGGAACCCTGGCTGTGGGCCACCCACCCGATCCTGCATCTCTCCAGAACCCTCTTCCAGAGGGTCTCCAAATCCACACGGGCTTGTCCCGCGTGACCCTAAGCAGGCCCTCAGGGCCACCTCGTCGGGGCAAGACAACCACAGGTAATGACGTTTCCAGGGAGGACATCAGCGGTCCCCAGGGCGCCCCAAGGGATGAAGACCTTCCAGGGCTCAGTGAATGACCACCACTGGCGGTCCAGGAGGCAGGCAGGGGCATGAGGTGCAAAGAGGGAAAGCAGAGTCTCCCAGACTCTCCAAAGGGAGAGTGTATTTCCCTTCGCCACTCGCTGCTGAGACACAGCTGGGAATGTGGGACATTGGAGCCTCGGAAGCATAAAGGTCCCCTGGGGCACAGGGTCTCCAGGGAGTGAAGTGTGTGTCAATCTAGGCTGCAAGCCTTGGCCCCTGCTGACATGCCTCACGGTCGCCCACAGGAAGGGGTCCGCTCATTAAATGGGGAGAATGTCCCAGAAATAAGGCCGCTTGTGGATCCTGGCCAGGCTCCCAGCCCAACACCGCCAACACATAATCTTAGGTGTTAGCTCTCCCGGGCGATGATGCTCACCCTGGGCTGAGTAAATAGCTTGTAAGAAACCCAAGAAAGCACGGCAGTGTGGACCCGTGCCCACACGCCATACTTTGCCACCATTTACAGAGACAATGCTGCTTCCTGACTCTACCCCTGCTGTCATGGTGTTTGAAACGGAGAGGAGAGGGGCTCCTGGGGGACTCAGTCGGTCAAGCGTCCGATTGGGCTCAGGTCGCAATCTCGCGGTTCGTGGGTTCGAGCCCCGCGTTGGGCTCTGTGCCGACAGCTCGGAGTCTGGAGCCTGCTTTGGACTCTGTGTCTCCCTCTCTCTCTGCCCCTGCCCCGTTCATGCTCTGTCTCTCTCTGTCTCAAAAATAAATAAAACGTTAAAAAAATTTTTTTTTAATAAAAAAAAATGTTTTTTTTAATGAAATGGAGAGGAGAGGCCCATGTAAAGAAATAGGAAAATATGTGTTGGTCTGTGCCCCCGGTTCCTGCCTCAGAGCCCCCAAAACCCTTGTAATTTCCTAAGCGATCAGAGTTCTAGGAACATATTTTGTTCTAGGGTTTGGTCTTTGGTCCCTTGGAATCCCCCGGGTGATAGGAATGTCTTTTGTTCCAGGGGGGTGACTCTGGGTGGGGGGTGGTCTCCAGGATGGGGACCGGCCGCCTGGAAGACCCGAGCCGTGGTAGGGGCTTGGAAACTTCGGTCCCAGCCCCCTTCCTCCCAGGAGAGAGGAGGCGCTGGAAACGGACTGATGACTGATGGTGCCTACGGGAGGAAGCCTCCGTAAAAATCCCCCGAAGTACAGGGTTTGGGTGAACACATCTACATGCCAGGAGAGTGAAAGGGCCCAGCTCCACGGGGACCGAAGCTCTTGAGCTTGGGAGCCTCCCAGACCTCGCCCTCTGTGTCTCCTCACCCGGCCGGCCGTCTGTGTCCTTGAGCGTTTCCTCTATGGTACAATAAACTGCTTCTCCAACAGGTACTCGAATCCGAGGAGGAGGGCATCACGGGAGTCTCTGATGTGTAGCCAAGTCAGACAGAAGCGGTGGGTTCCCTGGGGACCCCCTCCTTGCCGCTGAAGGGAGGGGCAGTCTCGTGGGACAGAGCCCTTCCCCTGTGGGATCTGTCTCCAGGTGGACGGTTGTCAGAGTTAAACTGCAGGGAGCCCCGCTCGTGTCACTGAGGACCGCGCCGTGTGGGGCAAGCCCTGGGAGAGCGTGGCCGGGTCTGAGAGGAGGGGTGAGCACGCCGAGACCCCCCCATGAGACCAAGACACAGACTGGGCAGACCACAGGTGGGGCGGTGGGCCTTTGGCTGCGTGAACCGAGGACGGGCTGAGGGGCGCGTCTGAGACGGGAGATGGCCCCGCAGGGGAGAGGGGAGAAGGGGCTGATGCAGGGCAGGCTGCGGAGGGGTCAGCTCAGGGGGAGACGGGTTAGGGTTTTGTTCCGCTGTGAATGAAGAGAGCAGGGAGGTCTTGACGTTGTGGGTTGGGGGCACGGGCTGAGCTGAGCAGGCATGGGCTCAGCTGAGCTGAGCAGGAAGAGAGCAGGTTCGTGGGGGACGGGGGCTTGCCCGACAGACCCTCAGATCTCTGGCCGTACATCCAGTGGGGTATTTGAGGCAGCCAGGTTGAGCCGCTCAGGTGCAGGGGGAGCGGGAGAGGGGCTGGCCGCTCCCCTCGGTCCCGGAGCAGGTGGGTGCCCTACGGCGCCCCTGAGCCTTGCCATGGCTGCTGGGGCTGGTGGGCAGACCGTGCCACTGGTTGTCCAGGAGTGGGGACCATAGGCTGTCCCCGGAGTCACCCCACATCTCTTCACAAGAGCAAAGCGCACTGGGGACGGGCAGCCGGTCACCTCGGGGCCATCAGCACCCGCCTGCTGGCCAGCGGCGCCCCGTTCCCTGTCCAGGCCCCAGCTCCTGGAGGCTGCCAGTCTTTGGCCCGGCTGTGCCTGGCTCCCGCTGCGTCCCACTGCTTCCTGAAGCGGGCTTCTTCCAGGTTCCGGCTAGGTTCTAGGTTCTATCACTAGTCAGAGCTAGTGACGGTGATAGTTCCAGAATTTCTATAAAGTTTCTACAAAGGGACCCATCCAGCAGCGCCCCAGGGAGGGCCGGGGCTCTGGGACCTGACTTTACCCTGCTGACCTGGTAATGCCCTGGGTTACTCGGATGGAATATCCTTTGGGGAGGCCTGGTGGCCATTTGGGAGCGGTGCTGAGGTCCCCTGTGCCTGAGCTGGAGGAGGACGGAGACCTGAGAGGCCTGCAAACGCAGCAAAGAGTCTGGCAAATTAAATCCTCAGCGTATGGGGCGCCTGGGTGGCTCAGTCGGTTAAGCGGCCGACTTCGGCTCGGGTCATGATCTCACGGTCCATGAGTTCGAGCCCCGCGTCGGGCTCTGTGCTGACAGCTCAGAGCCTGGAGCCTGTTTCAGATTCTGTGTCTCCCTCTCTCTCTGACCCTCCCCTGCTCATGCTCTGTCTCTGTCTCAAAAATAAAAATAAACATTAAAAAAAAAAAAATAAAAAAAAAAAATCCTCAGCGTAAAGGTCCGGGCAGTCTCGCGCATCGCTGGTAGGGGCATGCAGGGATGTGGCCACTTTGTACCCACATCAGCGTGTCTGCCCGAGCTGAGCGGACTCCCGGCCCAGGACCCAGCAATGCCACGGGACCCCTTCGTGTGCTGATCGGAGGACGTGGGCTAGGAGGGTCGCTGCTACGCCATCCGTAACCTCCGAAAGCGGAAAAGGCCCCAACGTCTGGCAGAACTTCGGAAGGGTTGTTTGAGGCCTTGCGGAGGCTGGGAACGTTCTGTGTCCTGACCCCGGACCCCCAGGATTTCTGCATCTGCCTGGATGGATGTTACATCTCAGCCTAAAAGGTTTGCAACCCCCTCCCCCCCCCCCCCCCCGCAATCTGCTTCTCTCGCCGGGTGTGAGCCCAGGGGGCTGACCCAGATGTGAGGGCGAAGGCAGCCGCACACAGCCCCTTGGTCGGTCCGTCCGTCCGTCCGCATCCAGCCTGATGCCCGGATCTATCCCGCGCCCTCACCCTCCTCCCATAGTCATCTGGGCTCAGGAACTGGCAAACCAGCTACCCAGGCCCCCAACGGGGCCTTTGTCCTGCCCCCCTCCTTCCTCCTGCACCCCGAGATCGGTCCAGACACAAAGCTCTGCCTTCAGAGCAGATCCAGAAGCGGCCCCTCCTCACGCCTCTGCCTCTCCCCTGCAGGAGGCACCTCCACCTGGGGCTCCTCCCTTCACTCCCCGGGGTCTTGCCCCCACAGAGGCAGGAGCTGGGAAATAACCCAAACGCCTTCCCACAGCTTCCCAGGCCCTGGAGGGACTGAGCCTCTGCCCCTCTTCCCAGCCCCCTCCCTGGGCTCCAGCCTCCCAGGCCTCCCGGGCACATGCTCAGCTCAGGATGCCCCCTGTTTCTTCTGCTGGCATCCTCCCCCTCTTCCAGGCCCCCCACGGCCCTCACTTCCTGCCATCGAGGCCTCACTGAAGCCCCACGCTGGCCCTCAGCTCTAAGGGAACATCTGTGCCCCTGCTTTGCCCGGGGACCCCAGGGTCCCCAGGGGATGAATGGTGGTGGGTCTAAACCAGTCATCCCAGCCCCCTACTCTTTTGCCAGTGATTGGTCTGGGGTGACCATGCGACCCAGGCCTATCAGTGAAACAGGAGGGGAGGGTCTCTGAGGGCTTCTGGGAGGCTCAGAGAGAAATCTGTTTTGTTTGCACCCCGTTTCCTCTTGCTTAGTGCCCTGTCTTGTAAGGGTGTGATGCTTGGAGCTGCGGCAGCCGTTTTATGCCCACGAGGAGCACCATCTCCAATACCGGGGTGACCACAAGTCTGGATATGACTCCCGGGATGCAGGATTTCCAGCACTAAAATTGGAAAAGTCCTGGGCAACAGGATAATTAGTCGCCCTAACCTGGTGACATGAAAGGGCAGAAGGAACTGGCCCTTTGCCAACATCCTTGAAGGGCCAACCAGCTCTGGAAACCCCTAACCTCTGGATTTTTCTGTTATATATAAACAATGAATATCTTCATGGTTTAAGTCTCTGTGTCGTTACTTGTTTGTCGTCTTGCCTGCCCTCTCCGCCTTCTCCCCAGACCCAAACCCTGAGCCCCTGGGGGCAGACAGACAGCAGACTTTTCCAGTCTTCCCCTCCCCCCCATCCAGTCTCGGTTGAACAGTCCATGCTGAGTGTCTTCGTGTCCAGGAAATGAGATCAGGCCCAACCTGACTGCTTTCATTCCTGGGTCAGGGGCTCACTACCCTCTCACCCAGTTCCCAAGGCCCCGGGGCCACCCTGCAGCTTGAGATCCTGCCAGCCCTCTCCTGGCCCGTTGCTGACTCAGTGTCTTATCACCTGTCCTGTCCCCGGCCCTCCTCCTGGGAGAGGCCCCACAGGTGGGTGCTGTTTCTCATCTGGCCTTTTTCTCCCCTCTGGGCACTCAAGCCCCCTCTCCTCCGGCTGCTCCCAGCTGCCCTACTGCCTTTCAGTTTCCTGGACTCCAGCTTTTCCCAAAACCGTTGCAACGGCTTTGCCCGTCCCTGCACCCAGGAAGTCGTGCGATCGAGCAGTCCCCCACCCGGGTCATTTCATGATTCGCAGCCTGGTGCCGGGAAAACACTCTGGTGTGTCAGGAACAGCCGCGGGTCTTGTCCTGCCCTGGTTGCCACTCTCTCTGGGACCCCATGCCACTGCCCTCTTCTCTCTGGACCTCGGTCTCCTCCTCTGGCAAGGGACTCGCCTTGACGTTATCGAAGGTCCTCTGATTCGAGCGTGGGTGAGGTGTATTTGGGCCAACACCCCCGAGCGAGCAGGGTTCAGGAGGGGACCCAGGAGGCCTGGCTGGGCCGTTCAAACTGGGCATGGGGTCCTAACCCCGGGGACGGACTGGCCAGGCAGGCCTTTCTCCAGCGGCTGCTCCTCTCCTTGGGAGCTATTGCTGGAGGGGGAGGTGGCCTGGGCTTGGAGGCGAGGCTGCTGGGCCACGTGGGACTGGAGCCAGTGGGCTTCCAGGAAGGGAAACTAAAGATACCCCCTTCCCGGCACGGCTGGAACCCTGAGAGGCCAGGGATCCCGTTCCAGTCGTGCTGTCGCCGGGGGCAAGGGGTGGTGACCAGGAGGGCCCTCCAGCAGCTGTGTTGGGCCTGGCGCTGCTGGGGGCTGGAGCCCAGGACCGGGCATCTATTGGCTGAGTCCCTGAGCCGGTGGGCGAGGTCAGGGCAGGGCCAGCGTGTTACTGGAAGCCCGGTGGCTCCGTCTGTCCCTCTGCCAAGCTGCCCACTGCATTCTTTGGCCTCCTATTTCCAGGCAGGCTCTGCAGAGGTCCCAGCCGTGGCCTGCCTTGAGCCTGGGTGCCGTCATGCCCATGTTTGGGGCACTTGAGCTGTTGTTGGGGACAGCAGTTGAGATGGGTGGCAGGGGGGTGGGGTGGGCAGGATGCTGTGAAGGTAGCAGGGCTCTCGGGGAGCAAGGATCACCCTTCCCTGTGCGGTTCTGAGAGGTCAGGTGACCTGGGTGCGGGAACCCGTGTGTGTGTGTGTGTGTGTGTGTGTGCACAGACTGCAGAGACCAGGAGTCATAGACTTGAGCTTGCCCAAGTATCCCAGGATATGCAGGCCAGTGTGAAGGGCCTGGGGCTCACAGAGGGGTGCACCGTGCCGCTGTCCCCCCGGATGTCAACCTACAGATGGGATTTTAGATCTGCAACCCCTGGGTCCAGGGAGTGAAGTGGAAAAGCGGCCCCACCTGTCACTGCTGGTAAGGGAGGAGTGGGGATAAGGCCCCTCACCGGGCCATGGCGAGGACACATAGGTGGCACCCAGGGGGGGCAGCGAGCTTGGCATAATGGCAGGAGCAGCCCCCCCCCCGGGCTTTGCAGGGGATTCCTCAGCTTTTTCTGACCTCTGCACCTCCCCCTATCTGCCCTTCCAGAATCCTCTCGTGGGGCACATTCAGTCCACCTGATCTGCCTGACCCAGGGCTTATCTTGTTCTTCCTGTCGGAGTTCTAGGTCCACAGGCTTTCTTGCCTGCTCAAAGCTGGCCCTGCCATTCCCACCAGACCACAAGGACCTTCTCCAGGACCCAGAGCCCAGGGCCTTTCATCGGACAGAGGAGATCTAAACCCGGCTGGCTTTAGGGGTGCCTCCTTCTCCCATCGTGGGGGCCTCCCGACCGCAGCCAGGTTGGGCTAGCCCCAAAGGAGACAGCAGGATGATTCCAGGAAGCCTGTGCAGCCAGCGACGTGAGCCTGAACTCCCCAGATCAATGGGGGGAGGGCTGGCAGCCAGCGAGCCGGCCGGTGGTGTCAGAGCTGGGGTCTCAGACGGCTTGAGCAGGGTTTCCAGCCCTCTTCCAGGCTCAGCCCCCCCCAGCCACAGCCCTACACCCCCTGCCAGGCACTGACCTCCCGGATCATTTCCTTCCCTCTTTCCTCCCCTGGCTCCCTGCTCAGCCAGGGAAGGAAGCCCTGGGTGCAGGAGCCTTGACGCGACCCCCTGAGGCATCAGAAGGCTTCTTCCCCACTTGCCATGGGACCTCCGAGCCTCAGTTTCCTCATCTGGATGACGTGGGTGGACGGCACCCCGTGCGAGAGTCATTCAAGGTTTCAGTGGGAGAATGCTGTAAAGGGCTTGGTCGAGAGCTGCATGCAGTCTCTATCTGGCCTCCCCAGGCCTCTAAAATTATTTTAATGTTTATTTTTGAGAGAGAGAGAGAGAGAGAGAGAGAGACACCCAGAGGGTGAGTGGGGGAGGGGTAGAGAGAGGGGGAGACACAGAATCCCAAGCAGGCTCCAAGCTCTGAGCTGTCAGCCACAGAGCCTGACACGGGGCTCGAACTCACGAACTTCGAGATCGTGACCTGAGCTGAAGTAGGCGCTTAACCGACTGAGCCACCCTGGTGCCCCAAAGGCCCCCCCCCCATCTCTAACTTAAAGGAGCAGATAAGCCTCACCTGCATCAAGGCAGAAGCTCAGAGAGGGGAGCAAGCAGCTGGGGCCTGCCCCTTCCTGCAGGTCCCTGGTTCCCCTGGGGTCCGGGGCCCGGTTTGGAGAAGCGAGACTCATTTTCTTGTCCCAGCTCATTCCCTGAGCCACGTAAGGAAGGGGACTGGGGGTAACCCCACACCCGAGGGCCTTGGGAGTATGCTCAGAGAATTTCCTCGCTTTCCAGCTGTCCCACTCTCCCTTCCGTAGTCCTCTCCAAGCCCCCACCAGCCTCTGTCCTCCCTGCCATCCGTGTGTGGCGGCCGGTCTCCAAGATGGCCCCAGTGATCCTACATTGAACCGAGTCAGGGGCGAGTCGTAACTCAGCTGAAGTTACCAACGGGCCCCGGAAAGTGCAACCCAACTCAGTGAGAAGAGGGTCTTGGCCTTTTGTCCCTGCCGGTGCCACTTCCTTCTGACGCCTCAGACCCCAGCAGGACGCAGCACCTGTTTTCCACGCCGTGTGACTGATTCCCGCACGTTCAGTGGCTTAAACCACGCGCGCGTCTGTTACCGCGCAGGTGCATGAGGTCAGAGGTCTGGGGACCGCTCAGCCGGGTTGCAGTTAGGCGGCGGCTGGGCTGTGTCCTCCTCTGAAGCCTCAGCCGAGGAAGGCCTGCTTCCGCGCTCTTGGCAGTTATTGGCAGGACTCATTTCTTTGCAGCCGTGTGACCGAGGGCCTGGGGGTTTTGCCGGCTGGAGGCTGGAGGCCACCTTCAGGTTTAGAGGCCCCAGTCCCTGACCCCCCCCCAGTGCTCCCTTCCTCAAGCCAGCAGGGGGACGTTCTCCTTCCAGTCTGCCAAGAGGGAGCCTTACATGACGTACTATAACCGTGGAGTAACATCCTGTCCCCTTCACCATGGTCTGTTCCTGAGACCCCAGTCCCAGCTCCGGACTGCACTCACCAAGAGGGAATCACAGAGGGTGGGACACCCTGGGGTCACCTTAGGATGTGTCCACAGATGCTGCTGAGCTGTGCTGGCCCTGGAGAGGGAGAGGGTCTCTGCCCCCCCATGACATGGGCGTTCTGGTCTCAGTCCAGCTAAGGCTGGTTGTCAGTCCTTAGGGTTTTCCTGGTGAGTCGGAGCAGTCTCGTGCCTATTCGTGGGGTTAAGGCGACTCCCAGCCACCTGCTACCAAGGTGTTACTTTGTAGCTTCCTGCGCGCTTAACTAGGTACTTCTGTTCAATATCTTTTATGGACAGCAGCAGACAACTGGTAAGCAGGTGGTGTTGCTGCTATTTTCTTTTTTTTTTTTTTAAGGTTATTTATTTATTTTGAGAGAGAGAGAGGGAGCGAGCAGGCCCTGCACCATCAGCACTGAGCCCAATGTGGGGTTCGAACCCACGAACTGGGAGATCATGACCTGAGCCCAAACCGAGCCGGCCGCTTAACCACCTGAGCCCCGTGCGCCCCGTTAACTGAACCCCCAAGGAAAATGGCCCCGTGCCCTCAGCTAATAACTGCTAGTCAGGACCGTGGAAAGCCAAGGTAAGCGGCCCAAGGCCATGGGACAGAGGTTGGCTCATGTGATGAGAACACACAGGAGGAGAGCAATGCCTCAGGCACAGCTGGATCCAGATTCACAGGCAGCATCACCTGGAAACATCTCTGCTTTCTGCTTCCCCTGCTGGCTTCACCCTCCGGCAGGCTCTCCCTAGCCTACTTGGGTCTTGTCCCCGTGCCCCGGGGCGCTGACTCCCAGGCTGGCAGGAGGCTTCTGTTTTCTGGGTTACCGTTTGGGGAGCATTTGGGGTGTGTTCAGGGCTTGAATCTCGAAGCGGTGCCAGGAGGAAAGGCTGTATCTCACCGTCCCCATCAGACAGGGCGAAGGCTGGGGCTCTGGGCGTTCACCTGGGTGGTTCACAGTCCTGCAGGCCTGGATCCGTGCTGCCTGACTCCCTCAGTGGGAGGAGACACCGAGGCCCAGGGAGGGGTCAGCCCCAGCTTCCTCGGCCCTGTCCCCCTGTCCTGGGCACCCCTGGACTCCTCTCAGCTCGCCTCTGTTTAGGTAACACTGTATCTTTTTTTTTTCAACTTTTTTTTTTTTTTAATTTATTTTTGGGACAGAGAGAGACAGAGCATGAACGGGGGAGGGGCAGAGAGAGAGGGAGACACAGAATCGGAAACAGGCTCCAGGCTCGGAGCCATCAGCCCAGAGCCTGACGCGGGGCTCGAACTCACAGACCGCGAGATCGTGACCTGGCTGAAGTCGACACTTAACTGACTGCTCCACCCAGGCGCCCCAACACTGTATCTTTGAACAGGTAATATGTCCACAGGTTTCAAAATTCAGATGTGAGAAGTATCCGCTGAGAAATGTTACCCTTTTTAAAAGAATTTTTTAACATTTTTATTTATTTTTGGGGTGCCTGGGTGGCTCAGTCGGTTAAGCGTCCGACTTCGGCCCAGGTCATGATCTCGCGGTCCGTGAGTTCGAGCCCCGCGTCGGGCTCTGTGCTGACAGCTCAGAGCCTGGAGCCTGTTTCAGATTCTGTCTCCCTCTCTCTCTGACCCTCCCCCGTTCATGCTTTGTCTCTCTCTGTCTCAAAAAAAAATAAACGTTAAAAAAAAAGTTAAAAAAAAAACATTTTTATTTATTTTTGAGAGACAGAGAGCACGAGCAGGGGAGGGGCAGAGAGAGGGAGACACAGAATCCGAAGCGGGTTCCAGGCTCCGAGCTGTCAGCACAGAGCCCGACGCGGGGCTCGAACTCTCGGACCGCGAGATCATGACCTGAGCCGAGGTCAGACACTCAATGGACTGAGCCACCCGGGCGCCCCGGTGATAGAATTATAGAAACCAAATATACAAGCAAGACTCGGAACAAGATTGTACGAAGGCCAGTACGTGGGCTGCGACGGTGTCCTTCAGTTCTGAAAAATGTCACCCTCCCGGGAAGCTGAGGCAAAGCCTACAGGAGATCTTTCTGTATTATTTCTTACAACTCGCGTGAATCTAAAATTAATTCAAATTTCAACTAAAAGAATTGATTTCTGGTGCCAAAGTACAACTCGAGGGCTTCTCCCCTGTGCTCATGGGTGCTGGGGGCGGGGTGGGGGGGCGCCCCTCCGCCACCCCACAGCCCCTTCAAGGTGTCTCCAGGTTTAGCAGGAGACTGTCCCTGCTGGGGACTCAGCAAAGCCGGTCAGGAGGGTGCCTGAGGGCAGGAATGGACACATGGCAGGTGGGGCGAGGAGGGCAGGGGAGGCTCCTGCCGGAGAATCACCCTCCTCGGACCTTGGAGCAGGACAGCCCTTCAGAAAACTAGACCACGCCCCGGGCCTGAGACCCGGGCCTCCCTCAATCCAACGCTGTCCAGCCACCAACAACGTCAAGGGACTCCCACGCCCTCTCTGCCCTTTCCAGACACCCTGAGGTGAATTCGTGGTCCGCACCAACATTCACCATCCCATCCCAGACACCCCCAAACTCCCCAGCCCCAGCCTCCCCCCCATTCCTCGCTGCCACCCTGGGGTAAGCTGGACACTGAGCCAGGGAGTCTGAGGCGGCTCTGGGGTAGGGAGCTGGTGGCGGAAGCTCAGACCCCGGTTTCCTCCAGAGCTGTCTCTCTCTTCCACATCCCGGGAACAGGCCCCCACCCCCGCCCCGCCCCCGGGGAAGGAGAGGGGAGGAGCAGAGGGAAGGAAACCCCTCTTCTGCAAGCAGCCCCCTTAGGGCCCCTATTCTGACGCTGGCCCCCCCCCCCCCCCCCCATTAGAACCCCTCTTTGCAGCTTCCCTGGAAGAGGCAGAAACTGGGGGCCGACACAGGCCACCTAGTGAGACCCAGAGGTCTTTCCGGCGTTAGGTTCCCAGGAAGGGGCTGCGCCCTCCATCAGACCCCTCCCCACGTGGTGGGTGCTATGCCTGCGCCCGCCCAAAGGCTCAGTCGCCCTGTCCCAAATCAGGAGCAGGTGGCTGGTGAGCCGAGAGGTCCAGGGGCCTCCTCTCCCCCAGCCCCCTCACTCCCAGCCTGTGCAGGGGGGAGGCACATGGTGGGGAGGCAGCCCTGGGTTTGGGGAAGCCCCTGCTGCGGCTTCTTTCGGGAGTTCCTTCCCAGGAATATCCACTGAACCCCCTTTTTAAAAAGCAGAGGTGGGGCGGGCCCCGCAGAGCGCTGGAGAAGCTGGCTGGTCCAACCTCGGGTCGGCGGGCCTGCCGGCTGGGCCTGCGACCCGCTGGCTGCCGAGGGGTCCGCGGGCGGGGTCCCGGGCTCCTGGCACCGGCCAGGGCGCCTCACAGCCCTGGTGGGGGTGGGGGCGGCGGCTGTCGCTCCCATTCGCAGACAGGCAGGCCGGCCAAGTGACCTGTCCACCAAGGGAGGGAGGAAGGGAGCCCAGGACCCTGTGCGGCCGAGGGGCGGGCACGGTGCCCCGCGCGCCCTGGCGCTGCGCTGGGCGGAGGGGAGCCCGCGCGCATTGATCGCTGGTGTAGACGCAGCCTTGGCGGCGGCCGGGCAGCAGCTCTCCGCGCCCGGCCGGCTGTCGGGAAGTCGGGCCGGCTCGACTCCCCGCTTCCTGGAAACGCGCTGGGGCAGGAGAGGCTGGGGACCCAGCCGGCGGCCTCGCCGCGGGCGGCAGCGCGGAGCTGGCCACCCGCCCTGGGCGCGGCGCGGGGCGCACGGGGCCTCCCGGGGGGACCCGCGGGGAAGTCGTGGGGCGGGATGTCGGCGGCTGCCACGCGAACCCGCCGCCCCTTCCCGGTCCCTCGCGGCCTCCCGCCCCGACACCCCCAGGCCTGGGGCGCCTTCGCTTCGGACACCTGAAGGTTTCCTCGGCACCCGCCCTGCGGGAGTCCCTGCATGCAGCCGACCGGGGTGGGGGGCGGTGTCCTCGCGTGTTCCAGAGCCTGGCGGTTTATTTATAAACCACAGTTGCTTTGTTAATAGGTGTGTATTTTATGTAACCACAAAAGTTGACATTTTAAAAGCATGAGACGGGGCGCCTGGGGGGCTCGGTCGGTTAAGCGTCCGACTTCGGCTCAGTCATAATCTCACGGTCGGTGAGTTCGAGCCCCGCGTCAGGCTCTGGGCTGACGGCTCAGAGCCTGGAGCCTGCTTGGGATTCTGTGTCTCCCTCTCTCTCTGCCCCTCCCCCACTCGGTGTCCCTCCCTCCCTCTCTCTCTCTCTCTCTGTCGCAAAAATAAAGGAGGAGAATCGCAAAAGTTTCTTCAATGTGCCGCTGGCTTGTCTTGCACTGGCCCCTCTTTGGAGACCTGGGTTGAGTGGGGGCAACCGGTCTGGGCCTGGAGCTGGGGAAAACACCTCCCCCCCCCCCCCCCTCCCCCCCCCCCCTTCCCTTCTGGTCCATCTTCCCTCCCCACCCCCACCAGGCCCACAGCTGCCCTCCCGGCGCCCCGGGGTTCCCACTTCTCTCTGAGCTTCGGTTCTGGTCTGGAAAATCGAGGAGCTGACATCTCCCTCCTGCCTGGTCGACTGGGTCGAGTGCCTGGTTTGCAGCCCGCTTCCCAACCTGGCTGTGCTCCCGGATGGGCACATGAAGCCACCCTAATGGCAGCGCCGTGAGTATCACCCCCTCCCCCCAGGCAGGGTCCCGTGATGGTCATGCAGATTCAGAGAGGTCCATTCATCAGTGGGTCTGGCTTCGGATGTGGTCCTGGTGAAGGTAACTGCTAGGAAAGCATGTGTCACAGAACTGCAGGGCTGTGGGATGGGAAGGGTTCCAGCAGGGGTGAGTGGGAAAGAAGAGGGAGGGACAGTCATCAGTCAGTCAGTCAACGAACGTTCGTTGAGCACTGGCTGGCTGCCAGGCACTGTTCGAGGCAGCGGAGGCTCAGGGAGCTCGCTCTGCAGCCAGGGGTCCCTCAGCTCAGGGAGCCCAGCCTCCCTGAGGAGCATCGGAGCCACCTTGGGGCCAGGGCAGAGGGTGGGGCCCCCAGGAGCTGGAGGGGAGGCCCGGGCCCACAGCTGAGGTGTGGTCCCCCTGGGCGGGGAGAGTGACTCAGGCCCCGCCTAGCCTCCCCACCGCCTGGGTTTGGTTTGTTTAAGAACAAATTAGTCACGGAGCAGGCAGCTTTCCCGAAAATAAAATGAGAATCCCCAGGAAACAGGGAAAATTGAAGGCAGGAGGGTGAGTCAGCACGTGCTGCCCCCAGGGCTCCACTTTCCAAAAGCCTAGATCCTCCTCCTCCTCCCCCCCTTCCCCCTGCTGGGCCTCCCTCCTCCTCCTCCTCCTCCTGGGCCTCCCTCCTCCTCCTCCTCCTG